>NW_027591867.1:0-71318 GCF_964213995.1 Mustelus asterias | reverse complement strand
AAATGGTTAAGCCTCGACTGCCAAAGTTAACGAAGGCTTGCATTTCTCCGCCACTACCGCCCCAAAAAACTGAGATTGGCAGACATTTTATATCTCTGCAAGCTCACCACGACGAGAAAGTCTCTAAAAACTGCTCTCCCGACTCTAAGTCACTAAGTGCTACTTTAAATATTCATAAATCCAAGAGAGGCAGAGCAAAGCCTGACCCCATGCCACAGCTGGAAGAGCCCCCGCGTAGGACTTTAAAGATTCCTGCTTCCAAAGTTCTCTCCGTCATGTCGAAGACCAAGGAATTTATTCGGGAGAAGGAGCCCCCTATCCTTCAACCAGAGACCGAGATCGTGCCCAGTAAATCGTTTGAGGACTCTCTCCCGGGGAAGCGCCGGCGGGGCAGGCCCAAAAAGCAGCTGATGCCGGCGGCCAAAGCCGTGGCGTCGTCCGCCTTGCTTGCCGCGCCGTTGGGCGTCCCTCAGAGTTTGGAGGCCGAGGCCGAGGCCGCTCAGCTCAGGGGCCTCGACCTGAGCGAGGCGAAGGGCAAGCCAGTGGAGCACGGGCTGAAAGCGAGCCCTGACGAGGACTTTGAGCTGGGGAGCGAAAGCGACTCGAAATCCGCCAAGAAGGGGAAGAGGCAATTGATGAAAACACTTCTGGACAAGAAATTTATCAAGAAGATCAACAAGATGAAAACCTTGAAGAGGAAGAAGCTTCTGAACCAGATTCTCCTGAGTGCGAGTGGGTCTAGTAATAAAGGGAAAGTGCAATCGAAACTCAGCAATACCGTCTCCACTCTCACCGCCACCTTTGGCTCCAAGTTGGGCCAGCAGATTAACGTTAGTAAAAAAGGAACTATTTACATCGGCAAGAAAAGGGGCCGCAAGCCCAAAATCTCATTAGACGGCCCGTATCTAAGTAGCACACTTTCTATTGATAACAAGATATCATCGCCAACATCCACCACAACACTAGGGCAAGTGCTGCCAAACTTTGCACAGTCGTCAACTGCGAATGTCCCCGACATCCTGCCTTCACCCACTTATTCCCAGTCGTCGGGTGTGAGCGGGAGCCAAAGCCCTGTCAGCAGCGATGCTGGGTTTATCGAGCCGACCCCGGTGCCAAACCTGCAAGGGAGCAAAGGCTGCGTGGTGCAGACGCTGGCGATGCGCAAGGCCTCCAAAGGGCGCCGAAAGCTGTCGCCCCCGACGCTGCTGCCCAACTCCCCGTCTCACCTGTGCGAGCTGACGTCGCTGAAGGAGGCCACCCCGTCGCCCATCAGCGAGTCGCACAGCGAGGAGACCATCCCGAGCGACAGCGGCATCGGGACGGACAACAACAGCACGTCGGACAGGGCGGAGAAGTTCTGCGGCCCCCGGAAGCGGAGGTACTCCTTTGACCACGTCTCCGTCATGCCGCCCGAGAGTGCGGCGGTCCTGACCGGGCTGAAAGAGAAACACAAACACAAGTGCAAACGCAGGACGCACGATTATCTCAGCTACGACAAGCTGAAGCGGCAGAAGAGGAAACGGAAAAAGAAATATCTGCAGCTGAGGAGTAAGCAAGACCCCAACTTTCTCGCTGAACTGGAGGAGCTCATAACCAGATGGAGCGAGCTGAGGATAACTCACAGAAGTCACCACTATATTCCCAGAGACATCCTCCCTTCCATCTTTCGGATCAACTTTGGCAGCTTCTACACCCATCCACCTTTCCCCTTCGACCCCATGCACTATGTCCGGAAGCCTGAACTGAAGAAGAAGAGGGGGCGGCCTCCGAAAATGCGAGACGCAATGGCTGAAGTCCCGTTCGTCCACAGCCTGGGGTTCCCCCTGGCCAATGGCGGCTTCTTTCCCTCGTACAGTATGCCTTACTCTCCGACTCCGGTGTCAGCGGGCCCCCTGGGGTTGGGTTACTACGCTCGGTATCCCCCAACACTATATCCGCCGCCCCCTCCTCCTCCCCCCTCCCTGAGCAGTACGATGCCCCCTCCCTCCTACATGCACACCGGCCACCTGCTTCTGAACCCCAACAAGTACCACAAGAAGAAACACAGACTCCTGAGACCTGAGGCCTTCCTGGCTGGCAGTCGGACCTCTCTCCTGTCCATGGGCACTTACGCCAGCATCCCAGCGGAAATGGCTTACAGCTGGATGCATGAGCACAAGCATAAGCATCGACACAAGCACCGGGAACATCGTTCCTCTGAGCAGACCGCGCCGTCTGTGGATGCTTTAACGGTTAATCCCTCGTTGTTGCGGCGGTATACGTACGGGAAGGATGCTATGTCAGAAAGACACAAGCACAAGGACAAACACAGGTGCCATATGCCCTACACCCACTTGCCGTCAACGAAAGGGTTGCTCAGCAGAGGGGATCAGTGGGCTCGAAGGGACTCGACGGAGCATGGCTCCATTTCTGTAGGGCTGCAGACCCCTCTGCAAATTGACTGCACGGACGGGGCAGTGGGCTCGTGCTCAGAGCGATACATGCCCAGCTCCGAGTCGGGCATCAGTGAAGAACACACCAATCTGTTTACAAGTGCAATAGGAAGCTACAAGCCGAGCAAACTCTCGAATGGTATGGGGCGCAAGAAACAGTCCGACAGTCCTGAGCTTCCCTCCTTGCAGGACAGCGTGCCGAACCGATTGATAAGGAGGGACAGGCCGCCTTCCAGTGAAAGAACTTCTCAGACACCATCAGGTAGGAATACGTGGAGAAAATCCTGGGCGGGAGGAAATGGCTTTTACTTGGAGGT
Organism: Mustelus asterias; assembly: GCF_964213995.1. Classification (NCBI taxonomy): domain Eukaryota; kingdom Metazoa; phylum Chordata; class Chondrichthyes; order Carcharhiniformes; family Triakidae; genus Mustelus; species Mustelus asterias. Next base: position 68,569 of record NW_027591867.1, on the reverse strand, counting down.
GTTTTAATATTAAAATACCTGTGTATGTACTAGCTACCTTGATTTGTGTGTGTGTCTGCGATTACATGTTGTTCATACCCCTGACAGGTGACCTCCAAAGCTGGCGCTGGACCCAGTCAAATCCTTGATACTGCCGTGGTGCAGTTCTGGTGGGTTTTGATATCGGCACAGTGCAGTTCTGGTGTGACGCACAGATATATTGTCCCCGTTTGGGTCCACCTTCCTTCAGTTGCAGGCATGATGTTGTGGAGCAGAATTTGTTGAAGGAAGATGAAAGCAAAATACTGTGGAGGCTGGAATCTGAAACAGGAAGTGCTGGAAAATCTCAGCAGGTCTGACAGCATCTGTGGAGAGAGAATAGAGCCAACGTTTTGAGTCTGGGTGACCCCTTCACCAGACAAAGGGTCATCTAGACTCAAAACGAAGGCTCTGTTCTCTTTCTGCAGATGCTGTCAAAGCTGCTGAGATTGTCCAGCATTTTCTGTTTTTGTTCCTGAAGAACTGATGATGTGGTTAATATTGATGCACGGCCATTCCTTTTAGAATTCTACTTCATGAAAGAAGTGTTTGGTATTTGATAATATTGTGCCATCTCAAAGATTCTGTGCAAATCCTGTTACATATGAAATGTTCTTGTTGTTTAAAAACTACTTACTGTCTCTGCTGACCCTGCGCGATTTTGTTTCTTAAACACCAAAATTCAAGGGTAGTAACGCCAGAGAGGAGGAGATGGCCTAGTGGTATTATCGCCAGACTATTAATCCAGAAACTCGGCTAATGTTCTGGGGGACCCGGGTTCGAATCTCGCCACGGCAGATGGTGGAATTTGAATTCAATAAAAAAATATCTGGAATTAAGAATCTACTGATGACCCATTGTCGGAAAAACCCATCTGGTTCCCTTCAGGGAAGGAAATCTGCCGTCCTTACCCCAGTCTGGCCTACATGTGACTCCAGAGCCACAGCAATGTGGTTGACCCAACTGACCTTGGGCAACTAGGGATGGGCAATAAATGCTGGCCCAGCCAGCGACTCCCATGTCCCACGAATGAATTTAAAAAAAGAAATCGGGATTGCAGATTGATTGGAATGCTTTAAGAAATCCCTCATCCTTGTGTGAAGGCCCTTTGCTCCCAGGTGTGACGAGCCTTATGATTTTTGCAATGTTTTTAATATAATTCCAAAATGTGCATTGTGCATCTTGGGTGGCAGCTTGGAACAGACACTGATCTGAATGCGCTGGCTTGCCTCCCCGTATAACAGGGGATGCTGCAGTCGTGGATGCTGCAGTCAATCCTGACCACCTTATTTCAGAAAGGATGTAACTGCCTTGAAGTGGGTGCAGTATCGAAACACTAGAATGATGGTTTGGATGAAAGGGTTAAATTATGAGGGTGGATTGCGCAAGATTGGTTTGTATTGCTTTGAGTTTAGAAAGTTGAGGCCTGGTCATCGTCGTCCAGCGCGGAAAAGGCCCTTCGGCCCATCGAGTCTGTACTGACATTAACCACGAAAGGCGCGCTAATCCCATTGCCAGCATTTGTCCCGTATCCTTGAATGTTATGATATTTCAGATGCTCATCCAAATATTTTTTAAAAGGTTGTAAGGTTTCCGGCCTCCGCTTCCTTCCCAGGCAGCGCATTCCAGATTCCCACCACCCTCTGAGTGAAAAAGCTCTTTTCTCAAATCCTCTGCCCTCCTGGGGCTCGCTTGCCTTGTGTAAGCTCCGATTAGAGCACTTGTTTCTCATGTCAGGCATGTGGATGGTGTGGCCCTGCCCAGCAGAGCTGATGGAGTATGGTCGATGCTGGCCTGAGCAAGGTTGCTGGGGATCTTTGCCTTACGGATATTTAGTACAAGACCATAAGAAATAGGAACAGGAGTAGGCCATTCAGCCCCTCGAGCCTGCTCTGCCATTCTATAGGATCGTGGCTGACCCAATATTCCTCACGTCCACTTTCCTGCCCTTTCCCCGTAACTCTTGATTCCCTTACTGATCAGAAATCTATCTATCTCAGCCCTAAACGTACACAAGGACTCTGCCCCCCACAGCTCTCTGTGGCAAGGAGTTACAAACACTCTCAACCCTCTTGAGACAAGGAATTCTTTCTCATGGTTAGCCTTGCTGCCTCACAGCGTCAGGGACCTGGGTTCGATTCCAGCCTTTAGAGACTGTGTGGAATTTGCACGTTCTTCCCGCCTCTACATGGGTTTAACCCGGGTGCTCCAGTTTCCTCCTCCAGTCCCATGATGTGCAGGTTAGGTGGTTGGCCATGTTAAATTGCCCCATAGTATCCAAAGATGTGTAGGTTAGGTGGATTAATGGGGTGGGCCTGAGTAAGATGCTCTGTTGGAGAGACGCTGCAGACTCGATGGACCAAATGGCCTCCTGCACTCTAAGGATTCTTTGATCTGTCTTAAATTGGCGCCCCTTTATTCTGAGACTATGGCCTTTGGTCCGAGACTCTCGCATGAGGGGAAATATCTTCTCAGCATTTACCCTGTAAAGCCCCTTAAGAATCTTATATATTTCAATGAGATCACCTCTCATCCAATGAGTTGGGTCCCAACCTGTTTAACCTTTGCTCCGAAGACAATCTTTCCATACCAGGGATCATCTGAGTGAACCTTCTCTGAACTGCCTCCAATTAATTAATATCTTTCCTTAAAGAAGGGCACCCAAACTGCTTAGTGCTCCAGATGTGAGCTCACCAGTACCTTGTACAGTTGCAGCAAGACGTCCCTATTCCTGACCCCCTTGAAATAAGGGTCAAAGTTGCATTAGCCTTCCTGATGACCTGCTGTGCCTCTGCTCGCTTTGTGTTTCGTGCCCGAGTACCCCCAAGTCCCTTTGCGTTTGAGCTTTCTGCAGTTTTTTTCTGTTTCTAATCTGTTCTTTTCTCCCTTCCAGAACGAGCAAAATTTTCCCACACAGCACACCATTTGTCAAATTTTTGCCTAACAATATCTCTTTGTATCCCCCTCGCAACTTGCCTTTCCACCTATTTTTGTGCCCTTTGTAAATTTGGCCACAGTACATTCGCTCCCTTCCTCCAAGTCATTAATATACATTGTAAACAGTTGCGGTCCCAGCACTGATCCATGTGGAGCCCCACTGGTTACAGGTCGCCAACCTAAAAAAATAACTCCTTATCCCCACTCACTACTTCCTCTTGATGCTGTCAGTGAAGGGGTTGATGACAGCTGTTTTTTCACATTCGTGGGACATGGGCGTCACTGGCTGGGCCAGCATTTATTGCCCATCTCTAGTTGCCCCTGAGAAGGTGGTGGTGAGCTGTCGCCTTGAAATGTAGCGATTGGTACAACTGAGTGGCTTGCTGGGCCATTTCAGAGGGGTTGGTGAGAGTCACCCACATTGCTGTGGCTCTGGAGTCACATGTAGGCCAGACCGGGGTAAGGACGGCAGATTTCCTTCCCTAGAGGGAACCAGATGGGTTTTTCCAACAATGGGTCATCAGTCGATTCTTAATTCCAGATATTTTTTTACTGAATTCAAATTCCACCATCTGCCGTGGTGGGATTCGAACCCGGGTCCCCCAGAACATTAGCTGAGTTTCTGGATGAATAGTCTGGCGATAATACCACTGGGCCATCGCCTTCCCCTTGGGTGCTCAGCCTGTAAGTGTGCACAGACACAAGCATCATGTGTACTGTAGCTGAATGGTGGGGCATGCACGGAGTGCTGGTTGGCTCTCTCCTGTTTCTGTGTTGTTTTGTTAGTTCAGTATAATTGGATAATACCCATTTGTTTTCATTCCTTTTCCAAAATTAATTCTGTTGTGAATTGAGTCAGAGTATGTTGCTATGTTTCCTCAGTTTTTCCCAGCACCCTATGGTGACACAGTTTGCCTTATCAGTGTCCTGATTGGCCTTGTCACCTTTACCTTAACTAAAGGATCAGCAAGAAGTGAATCGTGCCTGGATGTGCGATTCTTCACGGATTTTGATTTATGTCGTTAGTAATGTGGCCATCGGACATTACGGTTTGTAAGATATTCTATGTACGCCCCAAAGTCATTTAGAATTGCTTAATTGATATCAGAGGTTGCCAAGGATTATAGAATCATAGAATTCATACAGTTCAAAGGAAGGCCATTCAGCCCATCAAGTCTGCACTGACTCTCCAAAAAACCATCTTACCCTGGCTCCCCATAACCCCGTACATTTACTATGACCGATCCATCTAACTTGCATATCTTTGAATATTAAGGGACAATTTAGCATGGCCAATCCACCCAACCTGCATCTCTTTGAATACTAAGGGGCAATTTAGCATGGCCAATCCACCTAACCTACACATCTCAACCTCAGGGTAGCATGGTGGCACAATGGTTCGCACTGCTGCCTCATAGTGCCAGGGACCCAGGTTCAATTCCGGTCACTGTCTGTGTGGAGTTTACACACTCTCCCCACGTCTGCTGGGTTTCATCCAGATGCTCCGGTTTCCTCCCACAGTCCAAAGATGTGCAGGTTACGTTGATTGGCCATGCTAAATTGACCTTAGTGTCAGGGGATTCGCAGGGTAAATATCTGGTGTTACAGGAATAGACTGGGTGGGATTGTGGTTGGCGCAGACTTGATGGGCCAAATGGCCTCCTTCTGCACTGTAGTGATTCAATGATCTTTGAACACCTAAGGGGTAATTTACCATGACTAATCCACCTAACCTACACATCTTGGGCCACTAAGGGGCAATTTAGCACGGTCAATCAACCTAACCCGCGCATCTTTGGACTGTGGGAGGAAACCGGAGCACCCGGAGGAAACCCACGCAGACACGGGGAGAATGTGCAGACTCCGCACAGACAGTCACCTGAGGCCAGAATCGAACCCAGGTCCCTGGCAGTTTGAGGCAGCAGTGCTACCTGCTGTGTCGCCCTATTGTGTTAATTTGTATTAAAGTTGTACAGTCCCATAGGTTTTTTTTATTGAATGCATTCCCCATCTTTACAACCAATTGTTATGTTCTTGAATGAACTTGAATGACATTTGAGACGATAGGGAGGAGATTGCTGTACATAGTAAGATAATTTCCAAAAATGTTTCCAAGCAATCAGTGTAGTGGGGAAGGGCACAGTTCATGCATGGCATCATTTCAAAGCAGAGTAGTGTGTTGTCTCAAGTCAAATCGAATGCTTCTGTGGCATCATATAAACAGAGTAGGAATGTTTTGATGCAGCCGTACTGTTTGTGATGTGTGAGATTAGCGCTGTGCTAATTCTGGAGCAAGATGATTAGAGGAGGTGCTACAAAGAGCTTCGGCACTTGGGATTTTCTTCTCCAGTGCCTCTCACGCTGAGATCTCATTGAGGGAATACTGCCTGACTCACCAATCGGAGAGAGGAAGACAAGGTTCAACCCATGCTGACTTGGATTATGGGTGACTTAGATCACAGAGGCAGTAAGTGATGTGAGTCACTTGTCTCTAGTGGGGAAATAAGACACTGCTTCCACCATAACATTGGAATTTATCTGCTGTGCAATCTGAAGAGAATTTTTGTTAAACCTTGTGAGACCATAAGACATAGGAGCAGAATGAGGCCACTCGGCCCATCGAGTCTGCTCCGCCATTCAATCATGGCTGATATTTTTCTCATCCCCATTCTCCTGCCTTTTCCCCATAACCCCTGATCCCCTTATTAATCAAGAACCTATCTATCTCTGTCTTAAAGACACTCAATGACCTGGCCTCCACAGCCTTCTGCGGCAAAGAGTTCCACAGATTCACCACTTTCTGGCTGAAGAAATTCCTCCTCAACTCTGTTTTAAAGGATCGTCCCTTTAGCCTGAGGTTGTGCCTCTGGTTCTAGTTTTTCCTACTCGTGGAAACATCCTCTCCACGTCCACTCTATCCAGGCCTCGGAGTATCCTGTAAGTTTCAATTAGATACCCCCTCATCCTTCCAAACTCCGAGTGCTGACGCATAAGATATAGGATCAGAATGAGGCCACTCGGCCCATCGAGTCTGCTGTGCCATTCAATCATGGCTGATATTTTTCTCATCCCCATTCTCCTGCCTTTTCCCCCATAACCGCTGATCCCCTTATTAATCAAGAAGCTATCTATCTCTGTCTTAAAGACACTCAATGACCCGGCCTTCACAGCCTTCTGCGGCAAAGAGTTCCACAGATTCACCACTCTCTCTGTAAGAAGCTTTCTGCACTTTGAACACCAGAGCGGGAGGGCGAACGGCAGAGCGCAGGGGAGCCTGTACCAATATGAATTCACAAAGCCCGCTGAAATCTTTGCTTATTTTTCCATTACTGACATCTTGTTTGGCAGATCACTGTTCTACTTCAGAACATAGAAAATAGGAGACAGAGTAGGCCATTTGGCCCTTCGAGCCTGCTGCACCATTCAACATGATCACGGCTGCTCCTCTCTCTCAACGCCATACTCCTGCCCTCTCCCCATTCTCCTTGACTCCTTTAGAGTTTAGAAATCTACCATTTCCTTCTTGAAAGCTTTTGGCATGCTGCCCTTCATCAGTCAGGGCACTGAGTATAGAAGTTGGGAAGTCATGTTGCAGTTGTACAGGACGTTGGTGAGGCCGCACCTGGAGTATTGTGTTCAGTTTTGGTCACCTTGCTATAGGAAAGGGGAGGCGATGGCCCAGTGGGATTATCACCAGACTATTAATCCAGAAACTCGGCTAATATTCTGGGGGACCCGGGTTCGAATCCTGTCACGACAGATGGTGGAATTTGAATTCAATAAAAAATATCTGGAATTAAGAATCTACTGATGACCCATTGTCGGAAAAACCCATCTGGTTCCCTTTAGGGAAGGAAATCTGCCGTCCTTACCCTGGTCTGGCCTACATGTGACTCCAGAGCCACAGCAATGTGGTTGACTCTCTGTTCTTTTAGTCCCCGGAAGGGTAGGGGGTTTTAGTTCAGTCGGGGCAGCATGGTCGGTGCAGGCTTGGAGGGCCGAAGGGCCTGTTCCTGTGCTGTAATTTTCTTTGTTCTTTGTTATTAAACTGGAGAGAGTGCAGAAGAGATTTACAAGGATGTTGCTAGGAATCGAGGAACTGATTTGATTTATTATTGTCACATGTATTGGGATACAGTGAAAAGTATTGTTTCTTGCGCGCTATACAGACAAAGCATACCGTTCATAGAGAAAGAAACGAGAGTGCAGAATGTAGTGTTACAGTCATAGCTAGAGTGTAAAAGAGTTAGAATGAAGTTTTAGAAGCATAAAACGAGTGTAAAAGATAGAATTAGAAGGTATGCTGGGCACAGCCTGCAAGAAGTTGCCCTGAGTTATAGGGAGAGACTTTCAGCCAGGACCTTTTTCTTTGGAGACTGAGGGCTGATCTTACAGAGGTGTATAAGATCATGAGAGGCATGGATAGGGTGAATGCACTCAGTCTTTTTCCCAGGGTTGGGGAATCGAGAACTAGAGGGCATAGGTTTAAGTTAAGAGGGGAAAGAATTAATGGGAACCTGAGCAGCAACGTTTTTACACAGAGTGTGGTACGTGTGTGGGATGAGCTGCTGGAGGAAGTGGTTGAGGCAGGGACATTGACAACACTTAAAAGGCATTTGGACAGATACATGGATAGGAAAGGTTGAGAGGGATATGGGCCAAATGCAGGCAAATGGGGTTAGCTGAGATGGGCATTTTGGTCAGCATGGACGAGTTTGGGCCAAAGGGCCAGTCTCCGTGCCGTAAATTCTATGAATATATTGTGGTTTGACCTCCAAATGGTAGAGAATTCCACAGGGCTCACCACCCTCCTCACCTCAGTCCTAAATGCCCTACGCTTCAATGAGATTCCTCTCATTCTCCTAAATTTAAGTGAATGCAAATCAAGCCAGCCCAATCTCTCTTCATACAGCAATCCTGCCAGCCCAGGAATCCGTCCAGTGAACCTTCGCTGCACTCCCTCTGCGGCAAGTACGTATTTCTTGGATAAAGAAACCAAAATTGCACATAGTACTCCAGGCGTGGTCTCACCAAGGTCCTGTACAGCTGCAATAAGACGCCCTTGCTCCTGTACTCCAGTCCTCTTGCAGCGAAGGCCAACATACTATTTGCCTCCCTGACTGATGCTGCACCACGTGCAAGCTTTCTACTTAGAGTTGTGAATGATGAGAATGTATGGTGCTGTTGTTGAGTTTTTGGTAGAGATGTGACCCCAGAAGTTCTGGATGTAGCAAAACTGATTGACCAAGACATCTGTAGGGTGGGGTCTGAGAGATTTGCAACTGGTTTGAGTAGGAATTTCTCGAAAGCACAGGCTGAAGGATATCAGAAGAAGGCAGGAAGCTTGGATGAATCCATCAGAGTGAGGACAGGCTTCTCAACTTTATCTTTTCCTGGTAAGAAATCTCACAACACCAGGTTAAAGTCCAACAAATTTATTTAGTAGCACGAGCTTTCGGAGCACTGCTCCTTCATCAGGTGAGTTGACTCACCTGATGTTACCTTGCTCACCCTACTCCCAACACTGGCATCTCCACATCATAACCTTTTCCTAGTCTTTAACTGTTAATGCTCAGAGTGATATGTGAAGCTTTTGAACCCCAATGTGTTGTACATATCAGATACTTGGTAGGTGTATAGATACAAGTTCAATTCCGGCCTCGGGTCACTGTGTGGAGTCTGCACGTTCTCTCTCTCTCTTCTCTCTTTCTCTCTCTTTCTTTCTCTCTCTCCTCTCTCTCTCTCTCTCTCTCTCTCTTCCCCCCCCCGTTTCCTCCAGGTGCCCCGGGGTTTCCTCCCACTCTCCAACAATGTGTGGGTCAGGGGGATTGGCCATGCTAAATTGCCCCGCAGTGTCAGGGGGATTAGCAGGGTAAATAGGTGGGGTTATGGGGATAGGGGTCGGTTGGGATTGTGGTTGGTGCAGATTCAATGGGCTGAATGGCTGCCTGTTGCACTGTAGGGATTCTGTGAAAGATTGTAATCTGAGCTTCACTTACTGAGGTCACTAGAACCTGCAAATTAAATTGCAGCCCTATATCTCTCCCTGCTAGTTTACAGAAACCACTGGGATGGGACAGAAATCGGCTGGAGATAATTTTGCTGTTAGTGTGTGCTGTAATGTGATTTCACTGGGCTTGGGGCTTTACAAATCACTGGAGTGATCCAGAAATCGGCTGGAGATAAGTTTGCTGTCACAATGTGCCACCGTGTGATTTTCACTGGGGGTTTGGGAATACGAGGCAGCGCTTGATATTTATCAAATGTCTCCATTCTCAAGGGGGAGGTTCATACAGGAAGATTCGGTGTGAAATTCAATGCGATATATTGTGAGAAAAGGGGCAGCTGAAACATTCTGCTTGTCTGCAGCGAGTGCCGCTGAGTAAATGTAGGATCCCTGGGGCTTTGTTTTGTGTCCGATAACCAGCCCATTGATGCTGCTGGGAATTGGTGCCTCGTACTGACCTGCAAACAGGTCTGGAGCTGGGTAATGGTTGAAGGGGTGTTGGGGAGGATGTTATATAGAGTCGTCGAATCATTCAGGGTGCACGGTGGCACAGTGGTTAGCACCTGCTGCCTCACAGTGCCAGGGAGCCGGGTTCGATTCCCGGCTTGGGTCACCGTCTGTGCGGAGCCTGCACGTTCTCCCCGTGTCTGCGTGGGTTTCCTCCGGGTGCTCCGGTTTCCTCCCACACTCCAAAGATGTGCAGGTTAGGTGGATTGGCCATGCTAAATTGCCCCTTAGTGTCAGTGGGGACTAGCTAAAGTAGATGCGTGGGGTTATGGGGATAGGGCCTGAATGGGATGTGGTCGGTGTGGACTCGATGGCCGAGTGTCCTCCTTCTACACTGTAGGATTCTATGATTAAAAGGAGGCCATTTGTCCCATCATGTCCATGCTACTGCTGAGTACTCCTGTGTGATGCTGTGTGAATTGATGTAGGAATTTGTTGTTTTGGCTGATTGCAATTCCATAACGAGGCCTTTTTTTAAAACGATGTTTCTAGCAAAGTCAGTGGAGTTTCTACGAGTCAGGTACTACTTTCCACAGCTTATGTTGCAAGAGTAAGAAGCCTCACAACACCAGGTTAAAGGCCATCAGGCTTATTTGGTAGCACGAGCTTTCGGAGCGCTGCTCCTTCATCAGATACCACAAACCGCCACTCGCCTGATGAAGGAGCAGCGCTCCGAAAACTCGTGATATCAAATAAACCTGTTGGACTTTACCCTGATGTTGTGAGACTTCTTACTGTGCCCCACCCCAGTCCAACGCCAGCATCTCCACATCATACATTGCAAGAGGAATTGAATCATTAACTTCTGGTCTTAATGGATTGGGTTTTCCGACTGGGGGCCTTTTAAAGGAGGAATTATATGTGCAATTTGTGAATGTGGGGAACGTTGTAGTCTCCTGTCGGCTCAGGATATTGGCTGCATTGCTGTAGAGACAAGGTTGTGACATGTAGCCTTTGAACAAGCAGGACGTGAGCTATTGAAATCCTAAATAAAACCAGCTGGACTGATCAGAAACATTGCAGTGAAGTCTTCCATTGGCACCAAGGTGCCACATCAATGTGGACTCGGGTCAGCACATGTCCATCAGCTTCCCCACGGCACCCGTTCACCACGCTGCAAGTCAGTCCTGATGTCCATATTCAATGTCAGGAAGCCATCCTCTGATATCAATATTTGAAGCAGAAACTACTTGTTGGACTGTCAGGTGCTGGAGATGAAGACTGTAAAGTCTAACCACTGTGCACTTGGAACTGCCCTAAACCTCGTGGAAATAATAAGTTTGGGTAAGAGTTGGTAACATAACAAAAGAAGGATGAGCTTGGTGCGTCCACATGTACAAGTCTGGACAATGTCTATCTGATTGACCCATATGCACGTTTGCTATTAGCCAGACTCTAGAGTGTTGATCATTTAAGTACCCGAAAAGTTTATTTATTAGCGTCACAAGTAAGGCTTACATTAACACTGCAATGAAGTTACTGTGAACATAGAACAGTACAGCACGGTACAGGCCTTTTCCAAACCTTTTCCGAAACCAAGATCAAGCTATCCTACTCCCTATCATTGTAGTGTGCTCCATGTGCCTATCCAGTAACCGCTTGAAAGTTCCTAAAGTGTCCGACTCCACTATCACAGCAGGCAGTCCATTCCACACCCCAACCAGTCTCTCTGAGTAAAGAACCTACCTCGTACATCCCTCCTATATCTCCCACCACAAACCTTATAGTTATGCCCCCTAGTGACAGCTACATCCACCCGAGGAAATAGTCTCTGAACGTCCATTCTATCCATCCCCCTCATCATCTTATAACCTCTATTAAGTCGCCTCTCAACCTCCTCCGCTCTAAAGAGAAAATCCCTAGCTCCCTCAACCTTTCCTCATAAGACCTACCCTCCAAACCAGGCAGCATCCTGGTAAATCTCCTTTGCACGCTTTCCAGCGCTTCCACACCCTTCTTAAAGTGAGGTGACCAGAACTGCACACAATATTCCAAGTGTGGTCTCACCAAGGTCCTGTACAGTTGCAGCATGACCCCACAGCTCTTAAACTCCAACCCCCTGTTAATAAAAGCTAACACACTATAGGCCGCCTTCACGGCTCTATCCACTTGAGTGGCAACCTTCAGAGATCTGTGGATATGGACCCCAAGATCTCTCTGTTCCTCCACATTCCTCAGAACCCTACCTTTGACCCTGTAATCCGCATTTAAATTTGTCCTACCAAAATGAATCACCTCACACTTATCAGGGTTAAACTCCATCTGCCATTTTTCAGCCCAGCTCTGCATCCTATCTATGTCTCTTTGCAGCCTATAACAGCCCTCCACCTCATCCACTACTTCACCAATCTTGGTCTCATCCGCAAATTTACTGATCCATCCTTCAGCCCCCTCCTCCAAGTCATTTATAAAAATCACAAATAGCAGGGGACCAAGCACTGATCCTTGTGGTACACCGCTGGTAACTTGTCACCAGTCTGAAAAGTTTCCATCCACCACCACCCTCTGTCTTCTATGAAATAGCCAGTTACTTACCCAATCGGCCAAATTTCCCTCTATCCCACACCTCCTTACTTTCTTCATGAGCCGACCATGGGGGACCTTGTCAAACACCTTACTAAAATCCATGTATATGACATCAACTGCTCTATCTTCATCGACACACTTAGTTACCTCCTCAAAAAATTCAATCAAATTTGTGAGGCAAGACTTCCCCTTCACGAATCCATGTTGACTATCCCGGATTAAGCTGCATCTTTCTAAATGGTCGTAAATCCTATCCCTCAGGACCTTTTCCATTAACTTACCGACCACCGAAGTAAGACTAACCGGCCTATAATTACCAGGGTCATTCCTATTCCCTTTCTTGAACAGAGGAACAACATTCGCCACTCTCCAATCCTCTGGCACTATCCCCGTAGACAGTGAGGACCCAAAGATCAAAGCCAAAGGCTCTGCAATCTCATCCCTTGCCTCCCAAAGAATCCTAGGATATATCTCATCTGGCCCAGGGGACTTATCGACCTTCAGGTTTTCCAAAATTGCTAATACATCTTCCCTCAGAACATCCACCTCCTCCAGCCTATCAGCCTGTATCACACTCTCATCCTCAGAAACATGGCTCCTCTCCTTGGTGAACACTGAAGAAAAGTATTCATTCATCGCCTCTCCTATCTCTTCTGACTCCATGCACAAGTTCCCACTACTTTCCTTGAACGACCCTAACCTCACCCTGGTCATTCTTTTATTTCTCACATAAGAGTAAAAAGCCTTGGGGTTTTCCTTGATCCGACCCGCCAAGGACTTCTCATGCCCCCTCCTAGCTCTCCTAAGCCCTTTTTTCAGCTCATTCCTTGCTAACTTGTAACCCTCAATGGACCCAACTGAACCTTGTTTTCTCATCCTTACATACGCTCCCTTCTTCCTCTTGACAAGACATTCAACCTCTTTTGTGAACCATGGTTCCCTCACTCGGCTATTTCCTCCCTGCCTGACAGGGACATACCTATCAAGGACACGCAGTATTTGTTCCTTGAACAAGCTCCACTTTTCATTTGTGCAAATCCCCTAGTCACCACACTCCGGTGCCTGTTCGGGTACACTGAGGGAGAATTTAGCACGGCCATTGCACCCTAACCGGCACGTCTTTCAGGCTGTGGAAGGAAACCGGAGCACCCGGAGGAAACCCACGCAGACACGGGGAGAACGTGCAGACTCCGCACAGACGGTGACCCAAGCCGGGAATTGAACCCGGGTCCCTGGCGCTGTGAGGCAGCAGTGCTAACTGCTGTGCCACCGTGCCGCCCACATTGCCATCACGACCTCAAAAATCCTTTAACTGGAAAGGATAAATATTAAATTGTTTCTAATCTCTTTTGCAATACTTCCTCTTCTGGTCTGGCCTTTGGAGATCTTCATTGGCATGTCATGGACATGTTCTTACTCGATTTGTAATGCAGTAGCACAGAGTAATTCTGCATACTTTGGCCATTGTGTCTGTACCACAGGTTCATACAGTAGTACAGCTAGTACAGTTAAGTTTCTGTTCGGTGGTGATCCCTGTGATGTTGATGGTAGTGATGATTTTTCATCAAATTTCTTATTCATTTGTGAGACATGGGAAGCATTTATTGCCCATCCCTAGTTGCTCGAGAGCTGTTGAGAATTAACCACATTGCTGTGGCTCTGGAGTCACATGTAGGCCAGACCGGGGTAAGGACGGCAGATTTCCTTCCCTAAAGGGAACCAGATGGGTTTTTCCGACAATGGGTCATCAGTAGATTCTTAATCCCAGATATTTTTTATTGAATTCAAATTCCACCATCTGCCGTGGCGGGATTCGAACCCGGGTCCCCAGAACATCAGCTGAGTTTCTGGATGAATAGTCTAGCGATAATCCCACTATGCCATTGCCTCTACCTGCTGGAGAGTGTCATTGCCTGGCATTTGTATAGCTCAAATGTTACTTGCCACTTATCAACCCAGGCCTGGGCGTTGTCCAAGTCTTACTCCATGTGGGCACGGACTGCTTCAGTATCCGAGGAGTTGTGAGCGGAACGGAATACAGCAATCGTCAGCGAATTAGTCGTGTTGTAACCGGTTTCCCCGAGAGTGATCGGTATTGACTCTGTGTTCTTTTTATTGATCACTTTAATGCCAACCATCTATTGATGAGAAAAGAGTTTGTGCTATTGGTAAAGCTCCCCAGTGTGACCACAGCAAGTAAAGGTCACAGCATGGAAATACCACAGTTGGTAACCTCATCTGTTGCCACACCTTTTGGGCAGTTATTTTCAGAGCAGTGTCAGTCTGCCGTGGCATTGAGGTGAGATTCTAAGAGTCGGCGGGGGGTGGGGGTTTGTAACCTTGCTGCAGAAAATAAATGAGACTAATTCTTTCCTCATGTACATTAGCCAAACTTCCAACTGTGCTTGTAGCCCATTCTAATCTTGGATAGACTCATGCCGAAAGTATGATTATTCATTAAAGGTTGGCAGCATGTCCCGGTAATTATTCGCATGCTGAGACAGCTTGTGGCAATGGTGGCTTCAAGTTATCAGAAATCTGCTCAACCACAGCTGAGTCACTGTGGTCAACAGAAATAACAAAAGTATGACTTGTGTCAGTTTGCAATACAGACTTCAGTAGTGAGTGGTTAGGAAGTGCCAGGGCTCCCTTTCACTTGCATAGAGATTTGAGTTGAGAATGTTGTTGTACTAATGGAGTGCAAATGTTTTTCTGTCCATACCAGTGTCTTTTACGCACCCACACACAGCTTCTCATTTCGCCCATGCCATTGATAGTTATTTTTAGTCTTCCCCACTCCAGTCAGTCCCCACCCATTAACCCCACGGTACAAACATAAGCCATTCGGCCCCTGGCTTCTGCTCCACCATCACAGTGATCTGTTTGTGTTTCAAGTTCTCCATTCCCATCTTCCCCTGATAACTTTTGATTCCCCCGCCAACAAGAATCCATCTACCCCCGCCTTAAAAATATCCAGGGACCCCGTTCCACCGCCTTCTGATTGCGTAGTTTCAAAGTCTCACAACACACCCTATTTTGAGAGGCATAGATCAGCTAGATAGTCAACATCTTTTCCCAAAGGTAGGGGAGTCTAAAACTAGAGGGCACAGGTTTAAGGTGAGAGGGGAGAGATACAAAAGGGTCCAGAGGGGCAAACTTTTCTCTCTCAGGGTGGTGAGTGTCTGGAACGAGCTGCCAGAGGCAGTAGTAGAGGCGGGTACAATTCTGTCTTTTAAAAAGCATTTAGACAGTTGCATTGGTAAGATGGGTATAGAGGGATATGGGCCAAATGTGGGCAATTGGGACTAGCTTCGGGTTTTTAAAAAAAAAAAAGGGCGGCATGGACAAGTTGGGCCGAAGGGCCTGTTTCCATGCTGTAAACCTCTGACTCTCGAAACATTTCTCCATCTATATCCTAAAACGGGCGACCCCTAATTTTAAAACCGTGACCCGACGTTCTGGACTCCCCCACAAGAGGAAACATCCTTTCCCCATCCACCTTGTCAAGACCATTCATTTTCGAGTTGTGATCTCACCAATGTCCTATATAACATCCTCACTTTTATGTTCGGTTCCTCTTGTAATAAAGTGTAGCATTCCATTAGCCCTCTTATATATTTGCTGTACCTATACAATAACCTTTAGGACTCATGCACTCGAACACCTAGATCCCTCTGCACCTTAGAATTCTGCAGCCGTTCTCCATTTAAATACTCTGCATGCAAAGGTGAACGGCTTCACATTTTCCCACATTATACTTCATCTGCCAGATTTTTGCCTACTCGCTCAACCAACCTATATCTGTCTGCAATCTCCTTATGTCCACTTCACAGCATACTTTCCTACCTTTCTTTTTTCGTCATCTGCAAATTTAGCTGCCAATGCCTTCACTCTCTTTATCTTAAGTTGAGGCCCCAGTGCAGACCCCCTGCGGGACTGCATGTATCGCATCTTGCCAATAAGGAAAAGACCCATTTATGCATACTCCCTGTTTGCTGCCGGGCGGTTAATCATCTCTCCCTTCCAATTTGTTACCACCTACACCATGAGCTTGTATTTATCTGCAATCACCTTTGATGTGGCGCCTCATCAAATGCCTTTGGGAAATTCAAGTCCAGCACATCTACAGGCTCCCCATTATCCACATCGGATGTTACTCCTTCAAAGAAGTCCACAAAATTGGTCAAGTGCAATTTCCCTTGCTGATTTTTCCCAATTACCTTGAATTTTACAAAGTGCCCAGCTATAACCTCCTTAAAGATTGATTGGGGCCCAGTATGATGGAACCTTTCCAGGATCGAGTGAATTTTGGAAAATTAACACTAACAAGTCTACTACCTCATTAACCACCTTTCTTAAGGCCCTGGGGTGAAGTCCATCAGGATCTGTAGACTTGGCAGGCCACTGCTCCACCGGTTTGCTGAGTACCCTGGTGATTTTAACATTATGTGGAAATGCCGGCGTTGGACTGGGGTAAACACAGTAAGGAGTCTAACAACACCAGGTTAAAGTCCAACAGGTTTATTTGGTAGTAAACACTACTAGCTTTCGGAGTGCTGCTCCTTCGTCAGCTGACGAAGGAGCAGCGCTCCGAAAGCTAGTGGCGTTTGCTACCAAATAAACCTGTTGGACTTTAACCTGGTGTTGTTAGACTCCTTACTGATTTTAACATTACCAAGCTCCCCTCTCCCTTCCACCCCTTCGTTTACAGCGAGGACTGCAATGTTTTTTGTATCTGTGTCAGTGAATACACTTTTGCAATGCAGAATACAAAAGCAGAGTATTTAAATGGAGAAGCAAAGTGGCACAGCGGGTTAGCACTGCTGCCTCACAGCGCAGGGATCCGGGTTCGATTCCCGGCTCGGGTCACTGTCTGTGCGGAGTCTGCACGTTCTCCCCCGTGTCTGCGTGGGTTTCCTCCGGGTGCTCTGGTTTCCTCCCACAGTCTGAAAGACGGGCTGGTTAGGGTGCATTGGCCATGCTAATTTCTCCCTCAGTGTACCCGAACAGGCGCCAGAGTGTACCCGAACAGGCGCCAGAGTGTGGCGACTAGGGGATTTTCACAGTAGCTTCATTGCAATGTTAATGTAAGCCTACTTGTGACACTAAAAATTTTGATAGAATATCATATTCTGGCAGGAGTTGGCACAAACGGAGGTGTTTTCAGTTGTCAGTTACTGGTGGTTATTTTGAGGTGGCAGCGAGTTTCCTCTGCCTCCTGCTCTCGTTTGCCCGTTGTCGTTAAGTACTTTTGAAACCGGAAGTCTGTTTATTTTCTGAGAACCTCTCGTGTTAAAATGGAGCTCCATGTAATCACAACTCTTTGTTGGAAATCTGTTGCCTTGTGGTTGCTGAGCTGTCAGCAATGTGAAACAAAGTGAATTTGTTCTTCCCAGTTTTGCTGCTAACGTTTTCCATTGGACATTAACAACAGGGGCAGAGCCTTCGGGAGGCTGGGGTGTGACCTGCCCCCCTCCCTCAGCTTCTGTCCTTGTTTTCTGTGCCTCAAGGCAGTGCGGCTGAGGTGAACTTTAATCCCATGAATGTGTCGAATGTAATTGCTCGCCTGGATAAGCTTCTGCGTGCAGTGGGTTTGGAGTGGTGGACAAGAGGGCTGATTAAAACAGGATTTGGTAACTCTTGTCCATAGTTGAGAGGGAAGCAAATCCTTTGTGTGTAAATATTGTATTGAGGACTTCAAACTCCATGCCTTGAGTAACCCCGCCCAGAACCACCAATAGAATCCTAGAATCCCTCCATTGCAGAAAGCGGCTGTTCAGCCCATTGAGCCTGCACTGACTCCCTGACAAGAGAATCACACCCAAGTCCTTTACTGTAGCCTCACAGATTTACCACACTAATCACCCGAACCTACACCTTTTTGGGCACTAAGGTGGCACAGTGATTAGCACTGCTGCCTCACAGCGCCAGGGCCCCAGGTTCAATTCCCGGCTTGGGTCACTGTCTGTGAGAGTCTGCATGTTCGCCCCGTGTCTGCGTGGGTTTCCTCCGGGTGCTCCGGTTTCCTCCCACAGTCCAAAGATGTGCAGGTTAGGGTGCATTGGCTGTGCTAAATTCTCCCTCGGTGTACCCGAACAGGCGCTGGAGTGTGGCGATTAGGGGATTTTCATAGTAACTTCGTTGCAGTGTTAATGTAAGCCGACTTGTGATTAATAAACTTTAACTTTAAGGGACAATTTAGCATGGCTAATCCACCTAACCTGCACATCTTTGGACACAAAGGGGCAATTTAGCATGGCCAATCCACATAGCCTACACATCTTTGGACCAGGGCACCCGGAGGAAATCCACGCAGACACAGGGAGAATGTGCAAACTCCGCACAGTCACCCAAGTCAGGAATTGAACCTGGGTCCCTGGTGCTGCGAGGCCACAGTGCTAACCACTGTGCCACCCCTTACTACTACTAATAGATTAGTAACCACCTGGACACACTCAGTTCCTTTGGACTTGCTATGTAGACTTGATACAGAGCAGATACTTTATGCATACGAGGTGAATCATAGAATCTCTACAGTGCAGAAGGAAGGAAATCAGCCCATCGAATCTGCACCGGGTCTCTGACAGAGCATCTTACTCATGGCCCTGACTTTGTACTGTGGGGATTGGGCCTGCCTTTCTGTCTGGGCTGCCAAAGTAGTCGGTGTTCATTCAGAAATTCTTAGCTTCTTGCAAGTGGCATGTATTTTTGTCAAATTATTACTCATCGACTTCAGTAAATTTCACCATTTCTGCCACCTGTAAGATGCTGGAGACATGGCAACGGGCACTGTGTCAAATCAACAGTAACCTCAGTGTAAAATACAACTCCAGACCACTCATTCATATGAAGTGCAGACACTGTAGAATCATTGTAGATATTTGAACAAGAAAGAGGGCTCTTCAGCCCATTCTGTCGGCTGGTACTGCCTCCCCTGTTGCTACTTGAATCCCTTTTCCCTGTTCTTTCCCCATACTCTCTTCTTTCTGCCACCCTCTAAACTTCAGATGGTGAGGTAGAGCCAAGGGAGATGGGATGCTGACTGAAGAATGAGAGGAGGAACGCATGACTCGGGTCAGGAAAATACGAGGCAGTGAAAGGGGACTTGAAGATGTGAACCAAGATTTGAATTTGGTGCATTGGAGGGCAGCGTACTGGAGTACCTCACTGAGGACTGAGATGCTGAGCAAGTGGCACTTGGTGCAGGATAGGATGTGTCCTTGTCTTGAGGTAACAAATGAAGGGCTTAAGGGAAATCTTAGAATCCCTACAGTGCACAAGAGGCCATTCGGCCCATCAAGTCTGCACCAACTCGCTGACAGAGCATCTCACCCAGGCCCCATCCCCACATATTCACGCCCCAACCCCTACATTTTGTAGCAATTTAGCATGGCCAACCTGCCAAACCCGCACATCTTTGGATACTTGGGGGCAATTTAGCACAGCCAATCCACCCTAACCTGCACATCTTTGGACTGTGGGAAGAAACCAGAGCCTCCGGAGGAAACCCACGCAGACGTTGGGGGGGGGGGAGGAGAGAACGTGCAAACTCCACATAGACAGTGACCTGAGGCTGGAATCAAACCCGGGTCCCTGACGCTGTGAGGCAGCGGTGCTAACCACTGTGCGAGCGTGCCGCCCACACCTCGAGGTAGGAGTGGAGGAGAGGCAAGCTGGAACCAGGAGAATCTTGGTGAAGAGGATGCTTTGAACCAAGTGTTGAAATTGTGAGCAGTTTTATTCAGAGTCGCAGAGTTACAGCACAGAACAAGGCCCTTTGGCCCATCATGTCTGTACCAGTCAAAGACCAACCACCTAACTATTCGATCCCATTTTCCAGCACTTAGCCCAGAGCCTTATGCCTCGGCATTGCAAGTGTACATCTTAAATACCTCTTCGCTGTTATGAGGGATTCTGCCTCCACCACCCTTTCAGACAGAGTTCCAGACTCCCACTACCCTCTGGGTGAAAAAGATTTTCCTCACATCCCCTTTAAACTCTCTGCCCCTTACCTTCAATCAATGTCCCCTAGTCATTGATCCCTCCACCGAGGGGGAAAGTTTCTTCCTGTCTATTCGATCTATGCCCCATATAATATAATACATCTCAATTATGTTCCCCCCACCCCGTCTCCTCTGCTCCAAGGAAAACAACTCCAGTCTATCCAATCTCTCTTCATAATTAAAATGCAGCAGCCCAGGCAACACCCTGATAAATCCCACCTGTACCCTTTCCAATGCTATCACATCCCTCCTCTATGTGGATTCCAGCACTGTACACAATATTCTAGCTGTGTCCTAAACCCCGCCCCCCAACCACACGCACCAATTTTCACATCATCCACAAACTCGCCAGTCAACCCTCGTACATTCAAGACTAAATTGTTTATATAGACCACTGACAGCAAGGACCCCAGCATGTGATTCCTGTGGCACCCCACTGGACACAGTCTTCCAGTCACAGAAACACCCCTCGACCATCACCCTCTGCTTCCTGTCGCTCAACCGATTCTGAATCCAATTTGCCAAATTTCCTTGGATCCCGTGGGCGCTTACCTTTGCTATCACTGCTATAGGTGTGACCTTGTCTAAAACCTTGCTGAAGTCCGAGTAGACTACATCAAATGCATTGCCCTCATCTACCCGCCTGGCCACCTCTTCGAAAAATTCAGTCAAGTTGGTCAGACATGACCTGTCACTCCAAATGCTTCCAAAAGACGTGACCTCCCCTTAACAAAACTCTGTCTCTCCAAATGCTTCCAAAGGTTTTCCCACCACTGAGGTTATTTGATTTGATTTATTATTGTCACATGTATTGGGGTACAGTGAAAAGTATTGTTTCTTGCGTGCTATACAGACAAAGCATACCGTTCATAGAGAAGGAAAGGAGAGGGTGCAGAATGTAGTGTTACAGTCATAGCTAGGGTGTAGAGAAAGAAGAACTTAATGCGAGGTAGGTCCATTTAAAAGTCTGACAGCAGCAGGGAGGAAGCTGTTCTTGAGTCGGTCGGTACGTGACCTCAGACTTTTGTACCTTTTTCCCGGAAGAAGGTGGAAGAGAGAATGTCCGGGGTGCGTGGGGGGGTCCTTAATTATGCTGGTTTGCTGAGGCAGCGGGAAGTGTAGACCGAGTCAGTGGATGGGAGGCTGGTTTGCATGATGAGATGTTTCATATTTTATAGGAAAGGGACAGGGGGAAAAGAGAGTAAGGTTATTGTCTCCTTCTGATGGAGGCAATGCTGCTTTTAATTTGCTGTAAGAATGGTCTGGTGGACAGCTGGCAGAGTTGCGCCTGCCCAGGCTGAACATTCAGTCCTTGGTTAGTATCTCTCTGGGGCAGTAAAGCAGAGACCAGGATAGTAAACAGACTCGAATTAAACAGGCAGCTTTAAACCAATAAAACAGCGCTTCCACTAACTTCTGTAACTGACAAACTGCGAGGGAATGATCAACATCAGTGGGTTGGAGGGAGGAGGACTGCTCCTATATCTCTCTATTTGCCACGAGAGGTAGCACACACCGACAGACACAGTTGAAAACTTTAGCTGTGTTATATTCTGGAGCCAAAGCTTCCTATGTCAGTTAAACCACAGGCACACATGGTTCTAATTGAGTCACTATGTTCGGATGAAAAGGAATGTGTTACATGTGACTTAGAGTCATAGAGGTTTACAGCATGGGAACAGGCCCTTCGGCCCAACTTGTCCATGCCGCCCTTTTTTTAAACCCCTAAGCTAGTCCCAATTGCCTGCATTTGTCCCATATCCCTCTATACCCCTCTTACCCATGTAACTGTCTAAACGCTTTTTAAAAGACAAAATTGTACCCGCCTCTACTACTGCCTCTGGCAGCTCGTTCCAGACACTCACCACCCTCTGTGTGAAAGAATTGCCCCTCTGGACCCTTTTGTATCTCTCCTCTCTCACCTTAAACCTATGCCCTCTAGTTTTAGACTCCCCTACCTTTGGGAAAAGATATTGACTATCTAGCTGATCTGTGCCCCTCATTATTTTATAGACCTCTATAAGATCACCCCTCCGCCTCCTACGCTCCAGAGAAAAAAGTCCCAGTCTATCCAGCCTCTCCTTATAACTCAATCCATCAAGTCCGGGTAGCATCCTAAATGAATCCTTGCATGGGGGGGGCATCAACAATTTAGGCTTCAGATTTCCAGGTGAGATTTTCATCAAACTGTCTGCGGCGCAGTGGTTAGCACTGCTGCCTCACTGCACCAGGGACCCAGGTTCAATTCCGGCCTTGGGTGATTGTCTGTGCGGAGTCTGCACATTATTCCCGTGTCTGCGTGGGTTTCCTCCGGGTGCTCCAGCTTCCTCCCACAGTCCAAAGATGTGCAGTTAGATGGATCGGCCATGCTAAATTGCCCCTTAGTGTCCAAAGATGTGTAGGTTAGGTGGATTGGCCGTGCTAAATTGTCCCTTAGTGTCCAAAGATGTGCAGTTAGATGGATTGGCCATGCTAAATTGTCCCTTGGTGTCCAAAGATGTGCCGCATAGGTAGATTGGCCATGCTAAATTGCCCTTTAATATCCAAAGATGTGCGGGTTAGGTGGATTGACCATGCTAAATTGCCCTGAGTGTCCAAAGATGTGCAGGTTAGGGGGATTAGCGAGGCAAAAATAAGGGGTTGTGGGGAATATATCTGGGTGTGACGCTGTGTCGGAGTCAGTGCGGACTCGATGGGCTGAATGGTCGTCTTCTGCTCTGTAGGGACTCTGATTACTCAGCTAGGCTGAAAAGCCCATGGAAGTTCCCAGCAGCATGTGGTCAATACCCGGTAAACTGCTGTCTGCTAAATTCACGAGTAGATTTAAGTCATCACTGCTCGAGCATTCTTTTGCATGTGTGAAGTAGGGGGAGGGGGAAACGTGGACAGTGACTAACACAGTCGTAAGAGATACTACCGTGCGTCATGCAGCTGCAAATAAATTCCAGAAACTGGCTACTGGGCATTCTCTTTCTCCAATAAGCTGAATAAATTATTCCAGGATCATTTCAACAATCTTTATCAAAACAGCCTTCCGAACGGAAGCATTGCAAACAGGCCTGCGAACCAAACACGCTGCAGCTTAAGATGAGGCACGTGCTCCAGAGAGAGCGCGACACAGTCGCACTGCATCGAACACACAAACCAAGCCTGCAGTATTTTAAAGAAAGGAGGGAGTTCAGTACAGTTTTGAATCAATGAAACAACTAATTACAATTCTGCACCAAAATACTAACTGTTCCCCTGGTAATATTCAACTCTGTAATCAGGAGCACAAAACCAGAGTTTCAAACACCGAGTGGCCAAACACAGGACTGCGATAACTTTTAGAAAGAGAACACGCTCATCTGATATGGAATCTGAGGTTAAATTTTGGATAAGTAGCAAATTCCTTCAGCTGAATATCGCCGCAAGCTCTCTTGCCCTAATGCTAAATTACCCCTTAGTGTCCAAAGATGTGCAGGTTAGGGTGGATTGGCCATGCTAAATTGCCCCTTAGTGTCCAAAGATGAGTAGATTAGGTGGGTTGGCCATGCTAAATTGCCCCTTAGTGTCCAAAGATGAGTAGATTAGGTGGACTAGTGGAGTAAATACATGGGGCTACAGGGATAGAGCTTAGGTGGATTGCTCTGTTGGAGAGTCGGTGCAGAGTCGAAGGGCTGTATGGCCTCCTCCTGCACTCCAGGATTTCTAACTGAGCAAGGGGCAGAGATATATGCACGCTCTTAAATGATGTGGGGAATAATTGGTCAGGATTTCCATTCCTGAATCACTGTCCAGTCACTTCATTATTTTGAAAAGCTGGAAATCAGATGTGTTAATGCAATACTCTGCACTTTAGCAACATGTTCTTTGTGTTCTGTTGTCACAGTTTAAGTTTATTTATTAATGTCACAAGTCGGCTTACATTAACACTGCAATGAAGCTACTGTGAAAATCCCCCAGTCGCCACACTCCGGCGCCTGTTCGGGTACACTGAGGGAGAAGTTAGCACGGCCAATGCACCCTAACCTGCCCATCTTCCGGACTGTGGGAGGAAACCGGAACACCCAGAGAAAACCCGTGCAGACACTGGGAGAACGTGCAGACTCCGCACAGACAGTGACCCAAGCTGGGAATCGAACCCGGGTCCCTGACGCTGTGAAGCAGCAGCGCCGCCCTTTGTTTGTTTTCAGTGTCTTGAGTTGTATTTCAGAGTTGGATCAGTGGAAGCCCAAATACTGTGATACCTTGTTCTAAACAAGGTTTCACTTACAACTTTGGAGAGGCTCTAATCAAATTGATTACAAAAATAAAATAGTGTGCACAACTTGCACATCCAAAGGTGTATTATCTGATGGAGACTTGGAGCAGTACTATCTTTATGTTGTACTAGACATTATCTAGAAAAATTCCAGTCAATGGCTATGGTTTGGTTCATATTTGTTTTATAATGTGTCTGTGAAGCACCTAGGATATTTTATTGCATTAATGGCACCAAATAGCAGGGGAAGGTGATGGCTTAGTGGTATTATTGCCAGACTATTAACCCAGAAACTCAGCTAATGTTCTGGGGACCCAGGTTCGAATCCCGCCACGGCAGATGGTGGAATTTGAATTCAATAAAAAATAATCTGGGAATTAAGAATCTACTGATGACCCATTGTCGGAAAAACCCATCTGGTTCCCTTTAGGGAAGGAAATCTGCCATCCTTACCCCGGTCTGGCCTACATGTGACTCCAGAGCCACACAGCAATGTGGTTGACCCTCAACTGCCCTCCAAGGGGCAACTAGGGATGGGCAATAAATGCTGGCCCAGCCAGCGACGCCCATGTCCCACCAATGAATGAAATCAGGCTGCTGTGTGGCTCGGTATCATTCATTGTCAGTTGAGGTGTGCGCGAGTGAGTTTTTAAGTTTCAGCCAGTGTTTTCTGGCAACTTCTCTTTTGTGAGCAGCTGGAGACAGTTCAGAGGCACCACTGAATGGGGAACCACAGAGCTGGCATGTTCAGGTGGCCTGTATAAGTAGTAACAAAGGGTACTTTGCACTGTGGCTGCTGCTGCCAGCAGATTTTTGAGTGATAGCATTGTTAAACAAATAGGTGCTAAACTATTGAAGCACTGCTTTTTATTTCATAGACTGGAATTCCTACAGTGCAGAAAGAGGCCATTCGGCCCATTGATCCAGGTCCTATCCACGTAACCCCATATTTACCCTGCTAACCTGACACTAAGGGGCAATTTAGCATGGCCAATCCACCTAACCTACACACCTTTGGCGTGTGGGAGGAAACCTGCGGCATGGTGGCACAGTGTTTGCCACTGCTGCCTCGCAGCGCCGGGGCCTGGGTTCGATTCCCAGCTTGAGTCGCTGTCTGTGTGGAGTCTGCGTGGGTTTCCTCCGGGTGCTCCGATTTCCTCCCACAGTCTGAAAGACGTGCTGGTGAGGGTGCATTGTCCGTGCTAAATTCTCCCTCGGTGTACCCGAACAGGCGCCAGAGTGTGGATTTTCACGGTAACTTTGTTGCAGTGTTAATGTAAGCCTACTCGTGATACTAATAAATAAACTTTCGCTGAGGGGCAATTATCCTGACCAATCGACCTAACCTGCACAACTGAGGGGGAGGAAACCGGAGCACCCGGAGGAAACCCACGCAGACATGGGGAGAACGTGCAGACTCCGCACAGACAGTGACCCAAGCCGGGAATTGAACCCGGGTCCCTGGCGCTGTGAGGCAGCAGTGCTAACCACTGTGCCACTCAGTTCAGCAAGCCCATGGATGAAGGATCTGATGATTTGTAATGATTGTGCCACTGTCCTTTTACAAAAAATTAAATAATTTAAATAATATTGTGGATTTCGTGTTAAAATCCTGTGGTATTTTAAACGCTTTTTTTACACAGGAATAACTCCCGCTCAGAAATTAAACATGATGATAAAAATATTTGTTCCATTGCATTATTTTCATTGTTCTGTTTAATCTGCAGGTTTGCAGCCAGCACAAGATAAACAGGCATCACAGAGGCATCAGGACACAGTTAATTGCAGTCCCACTAGAAGGAGAGGTCCATCAGAGAGTGCAGCTTCAGCAGGCAAGTGCTGGATTCCTGATTTTCCTCGTCCCCCATTCTCAAACCCAGAAAGCTGTCGCAATGCCTCTCCTTGGCCAGGTACATCTGCCTTTGCTGTCTCGTTCTCAGCCCTGTCGCAGCTCCTGCTTATCCCAGTGTTGGGTAAGCTCTGCTCCCAATCCTAAACTGTTTAGCTGTGATTTCTCTCTCTTTTTGGATACTTGCGGGATGTGGGCATCATTGACATGTATTACCCATTCCTAATTGTCCTGGGGAAGGTGGTGATACATCTCCCCACACAGAGTACAACTGTGGCTTGCTTGGCCACTTCAGAGGCTAGTTAAGAGCCCACCACACTTCTCTTGAACTTCTAAACAAAAGCAAATTGCTGCGGATGCTGGAATCTGAAACCAAAAGAGAAAACGCTGGAAAATCTCAGCAGGTTTGGCAGCATCTGTCAGGAGAGAAAAGAGCTGACGTTTCGAGTCTAGATGACTCTTTGTCAAAGCTTTGACAAAGGGTCACCTGGACTCGACGTCAGCTCTTTTCTCTCCTTACAGATGCTGCCAAACCTGCTGAGATTTTCCAGTGTTTACTCTCTTGGTCTTCTCTTTACCTGGCATCCACACCCGAGCAGTTGCTGTCCTCCCTTCTGTTTGTCAGCCAGTGTTCCGGTGCTATTAACTTTCATTTTTATTTGATTTATCATTGTCACATGTATTGGAATACATTGAAAAGTGTTGTTTCTTGCGCGCTATCCAGACAAAGCATACTGTTCATAGAGTACATAGGGGAGAAGGAAAGGAGAGAGTGCAGAATGTAGTGTTACAGTCACAGCTAGGGTGTAGAGAAAGATCAACTTAATGCAAGGTAGGTCCATTCAAAAGTCTGACAGCAGCAGGGAAGAAGCTGTTCTTGAGTCAGTTGGTACGTGACCTCAGACTTTTGCATCTTTTTCCCGATGGAAGAAGGTGGAAGAGAGAATGCGCGTGTGGGGTCTTTAATTATGCTGGCTGCTTTTCCCGAGGCAATGGGAAGTGTAGACAGAGTCAATGGATGGGAGGCTGGTTTGCGTGATGGATTGGGCTACATTCACGACCTTTTGTAGTTCCTTGCGGTCTTGGGCAGAGCAGGAGCCCAGACCAAGCTGTGATACAACCAGAAAGAACGCTTTTTATGGTGCATCTGTAAAAGTTGGTGAGAGTCGAAGCAGACATGTCAAATTTCCTTAGTCTTCTGAGAAAGTTGGTGGGCTTTCTTAACTATAGTGTCGGCATGTGGGGACCAGGACAGGTTGTTGATGATCTGGACATCTAAAACTTGAAGCTCTCGACCATTGAATACAGGAGTTGGAATGTCTTGTACAACTTCAACAAGACATTGGTAAGGCCACACTTGGAATACTGTGTGCAATTCTGGTCACCCTATTATAGAAAGGATATCATTAAACTAGAAAGAATGCAGAAAAGATTTACTGGGATGCTACCGGGACTTGATGGATTGAGTTATAAGGAGAGGCTGGATAGACTGGGACTTTTTTCTCTGGAGCGTAGGAGGCTGAGGGGTGATCTTATAGAGGTCTATAAAATAATGAGGGGCACAGATCAGCTAGATAGTCAATATCTTTTCCCAAAGGTAGGGGAGTCTAAAACTAGAGGGCATAGGTTTAAGGTGAGAGGGGAGAGATACAAAAGGGTCCAGAGGGGCAATTTTTTCACACAGAGGATGGTGAGTGTCTGGAACGAGCTGCCAGAGGTACTAGTAGAGGCGGGTACAATTTTGTCTTTTAAAAAGCATTTGGATAGTTACATGGGTGCGATGGGCATAGAGGGATATGGGCCAAATGCGGGCAATTGGGATTAGCTTCGGGGTTTAAACAAAAAGGGGGGGCGGCATGGACAAGTTGGGCCGAAGGGCCTGTTTCCATGCTGTAAACCTCTATGACCCATTTTCTCTTCCTCACCGTTGATGTAGACAGGGGCATGTCCTCCACTGCACTATTTTGTTAACCAATGCAAAATAAGAAACAGGAATAGACCATATGGCCGCTTGAACCTGCTCCCCCACTCAATATGATCATGGCTGATCTTCTGTCTCCCCTTCTTTATCCTGCCTGTTGCCCATATCCCGTGATCCCTGAGTCCAAAAATCTGTCCGTCTCAGCCTTCAATATATCCAATAGTGGAGGATTCACAACCGTGTGGGCGAGATGATTCCAAAGATTCAGAAGTACTTCGAGTGAAATAATTTCTCCTCCTCTTAGTCCGAAATGACTGGGACCCCTTATCTTGAGACTGTGCCTTGATGTTCTAGATTCCTTGGCCAGGGGGGAATAGTCTTTCAGCATCTCGCATGTCAAGCCCTTCAGAATATTGTATGTTTCAGTGAGGTCACTGCTCAATCTTCTGAACTCCAGCGAGCAAAGGCCCGATTTACTCAGCCTCAGACAATCTGTCGTCTCATCCCAACAACCAATCCAATGAACCTTCACTAACCATCTCCAAGGCAGGCATGTCTTGCCTTAAGTATGAAGACTAGACTATGCCCAGTACTCCAGGTGTGATCTAATCTAAAGCCCCGTGTGATATTGCCAAGACTTCCATATTGTACTCCAATCCCCTTCCAATAAATGCTAACCTGCCATTTGCCTTTCTAACTACTTGCTGTACCTGCATGCTAACTTTGTGTCCCTCGTATGAATACAGTCAAGTCTCTCTGAATGTCATCACTTGTAAGTTCATGCCCTGAAAATCAAAGTTTTCCATTCTTAATACCAAAGTGAATAACCTCACAATTCCCCATAGTGTGTTCCATCTGCCACCTTGTTGCCCATTTACTTAACCTATCCCTATCTCTTTGCAGCCCCCTCATAGCTTGCATTCCCGCCTAGCTCTGTATCGTCAGCAAGCTTGGGTCTTTGGACAGCCCAAAGATGTGCGGGTTAGGTTGATTGGCCATACTAAATTGCCCCTTAGTGTCAGGGGGATTAGCTAGGGTAAATGAGGGTCCCACGAATAATAGGACGGTGAAAAGGCATATGGCACACTCGCCTTTGTCAATCAGGGTATAGGTTACAAAAGCAGGGAAGTCATGCTGGAGTTGTATAGAACTTTGGTGAGGCCACAGCTGGAGCACTGTGTGCAGTTCTGGTCGCCACATTATAGGAACGACGTGAATGCGCTGGAGGGGGTGCAGAAGAGATTCACCAGGACGCTGCCTGGGATGGAACATTTATGTTATGAGGAGAGGCTGGATAGGCTTGGGTTACTTTCGTTGGACTTTAACCTGGTGTTGTCAGACTTCTCACTGTGTTTACCCCAGTCCAACACCGGCATCTCCACATCATTACTTTCATTGGAGCAGAGAAGACTGAGAGGTGACCTGATTGAAGTGCTCAAGGTTATGAGGGGCACGGACAGAGTGGATAAGGAGCAGCTGGTCCCCTTAGTTGAAGGGTCAGTTACGAGGGGACACGAGTTAAAAGTGAGGGGTGGGAGGTTTAGGGGGGATGTGAAGAAAAGCTTTTTTACCCAGAGGGTGGTGAGGGTCTGGAATGCGCTGCCTGGGAGGGTGGTGGGGGCGGGTTGCCTCACATCCTTTAAACAGTCCCTGGATGAGTATTTGGCACGTCATAACATTCAGGGCTATGGGCCAAGTGCTGGTAAATGGGATTAGGTGGCAAGTCAGGGCCTTTCATGCATCTGTGCAGACTCGATGGGCCGAAGGGCCTCTCCTGCACTGTGGGATTCTGTGAATACGGCTTGGGTGGGATTGTGGTTGGTACAGACTCGATGAGCTGAATGGCCACCTTCTGTACTGTAGGGATTCTATGATTCTACGTTACTCCTGGCCCCGTTGTCTCAGTCATTCACACAGATTGTAAATTGTTGAGGCCCAAGGACTGGTTCTTGCAGAACTCCAATAATTACAGCCTTCCAACTTGAAAATGTCACGTCTCTCACTACGCTGCTCCATATCTGTTTACCCAATCCTCCACCCATGCTAATAAACTACCCTCAATTTCATGGGCCCTTACCTAGTGGGAATGATGGGCACTTGTTACATGGGAGCTGTTAAGTTGCTGAGACCCGGCCCCATTTAAATTTCCATTAGACTTCATTTATTTGTTGACGGGACATTTTTCAACTTTCCGTTGAATAACCGAGATATCGAGCCGGTCTGTTCACTGACGTCTCTTTGTTTAGTTCAGGAATATCAGCCATCTTTCCCCAGAGCAGAATGTGAGTGGGCAGAGCCAGTAGGTGAACTCCTGTGCATTATGAGATACCTCCTGTGGTGAGCAATGGAAAGGAGGATCAGTCTCTTCCTGTTCAGCAGGTTCATAGAATCCCTACAGTGCAGAAGGTGCCCATTTGGCCCATCGAGTCTGCACCAACAACAATCCCACCCTGGCCCTATCCCTATAACCCCATGCATTTACTCCAACTAGTCCCCCTGACACAAAAGGGCAATTTAGCATAGCCAATCCCCCTCACCTGCACATCTTTGGACATTAAGGGGCAATTTAGCATGGCCAATCCATCTAACCTGCACATCTTTGGACTGTGGGAGGAAACCGGACCCACCTGGAGGAAACCCACGCAGACACGGGGAGAACATGCAAACTCCACACAGACAGTGACCCAAGCTGGGAATTGAACCCGGGTCCCTGGCGCTGTGAGGCAGCGGTGTTAACCCGCTGTGCCACCGTGCCGGGTTGCTAGGTTTTGTTTCACAGGTTGAGTTGCGGGCACACACAGAGCGAGAAATTGCCCCCCTGCAGGGAGATCCCTTTTCCTGATTGCTGGGAACACTGTGCTCATGGAAGCCAAATGGAACAGTTGAGCTGAAGCAATCTCACACTCTCCATTCCCATCTGTAACCCAAGGCTGTAGATCAGATCAGACACACTGTTTCCATTGCCTGTATTCTGTATTACATTAGGCAAATGTTTTATCTGTGGTTACATCATCTGGTTTTTGGTCTGTCGGAAGGATCTGTCTTCCTAGCTTCTTTGAGAACCCTGGTAGTAACCCAAGTGGGGACTTGTTGTCACAGGGGAGCCGATGGCCTAGTGGTATTATTGTTAGCATATTAATCCAGAAACTCGGCTAATGTTCTGGGGACCCGGGTTCGAATCCCGCCACGGCAGATGGTGGAATTTGAATTCAATAAAACAAAATCTGGGAATTAAGAATCTACTGATGACCCATTGTCGGAAAAACCCATCTGGTTCCCTTTAGGGAAGGAAATCAGCCGTCCTTACCCCGGTCTGGCCTACATGTGACTCCAGAGCCACAGCAATGTGGTTGACTCTCAACTGCCCTCCAAGGGCAACTAGGGATGGGCAATAAATGCCGGCCCAGCCAGTGACGCCCATGTCCCATGAATTAATAAAAATTAAAGTTGCTCTCCTCGCTGTCACTGTAACAGACGCATTGTAACCTCTCGATCTGACCCATCAAACCATACCCCGTTCCCCTGGCGCTTCTACACTCTGCAGCACAAACCCGGTTAACCAGCCTGGAGATTTACAATCTGGCCCAGCTTGCAGGAGCCTCAGAAGCCACATGATACAGTTCTCACTCTCGTATCACCTGCTTATCTCTAACAAAGATGATCTCACTGGTGGTGCCACAACCTTTCATACAGAGGTTCCCACACTCTGGCAGTAACCACAGAACACACCTCTCACTGTTCTGTAATCTGCTGTGTCACAGCCTCTGATAGTAGATGTTCATGATTCCCTCTTTGATGTGAAAACCGCCAAAACAAAAAGCCTGACATATTCCCTGCAACCTGATCTGACAAGTCCTAACTTTGTACGTGTGTTCTTTACGACCCCATCCTCAATAATTTCGTTCAAATTGTTCCAGCAAATATGCTGCTTTTGTTAAATCAAAACGTCGCAGTTAACGTGGGGGCATTTTAGAATGGTTAGTTTGCCATGTTGAGCAAGTGCAGCAGGGCGGCACAGTGGTTAGCACTGCTGTCTCACAGCGCCAGGGACCTGGGTTCAATTCTGGCCTCGGGTCACCGTCTGTGCAGAGTCTGCACTTTCTCCCCTGTGTCTGCGTGGGTTTCCTCAGAGTGCTCCGGTTTCCTCCCACAGTTCAAAGATGTGCAGATTAGATGTAGAACTTTATTTATTAGTCACAAGTAAGGCTTACATTAACACTGCAATGAAGTTACTGTGAAATTCCCCATGTCAGGTCAATGCATCTAACCAGCAAGTCTTTCAGAATGTGGGAGGAAACCGGAGCACCCGGAGGAAACCCACGCAGACACGGGGAGAACGTGCAGACTCCGCACAGACAGTGACCCAAGCCGGGGATCGAACCCGGGTCCCTGGCACTGTGAGGCAGCAGTGCTAACCCACTGTGCTACCATGCCATGAATTCACCATGATAAATTGCCCCTTAGTGTCTCGATGGATTAAGAGGGTAAATATGTGTGGTTACGGGGATAGGACCTGGGTGGGAGGCTGGTTTGTGTGATGGACTGGGCTGCGTTCACTCCTTGCGAAGATGGTTGTGAGCTACCTTCTTGAAACACCGCAGTCCAGATGCTGTGGGTTGACCCACCTTTTAATTGCAACAAGGCTGCTGGCCCCCTGTAAAGTAGGAGATGGGCCAGATGGCCTCCTTCTTCACTGTAGGGTTTCTATGTTTCTATGACT
Organism: Mustelus asterias; assembly: GCF_964213995.1. Lineage (NCBI taxonomy): Eukaryota > Metazoa > Chordata > Chondrichthyes > Carcharhiniformes > Triakidae > Mustelus > Mustelus asterias. Next base: position 35,838 of record NW_027591867.1, on the reverse strand, counting down.
TCATAGGTGGGAGCAGTGGCTCGCTGCGATTATTGCAAAATGTTCTGTAAGGAGTTGAAATGGATAAACTGCTCTCATCCCAGCAGCCTTGTGGCCAGCCAGTTTTATTGGAGCAGGGCCTTAAGCAGGGGATTTTCACAGTAACTTCATTACAGTGTTAGTGTAAGCCCACTTGAGACACTAATAAAATAAAACTAAACTAAATGTATACTTCAATCAGATGTGCGACAAACCTGTTTGGAGGGAGGGTGCATGTAAGTTCTTTAGGTCTCAGCAAAACAACTTTTTCTCCCTCTCATTTACCATGACATCTTTATTTGATTTGATTTATTATTGTCACATGTATTGGGATACAGTGAAAAGTATTGTTCCTTGCACGCTATACAGACCAAGCATACCGTTCATAGAGAAGGAAAGAGAGGGTGCAGAATGTATGTTAGTCATAGCTAGGGTGTAGAGAAAGGTCAACTCAATGTGAGGTGGGTCCATTCAAAAGTCTGACAGCAGCAGGGAAGAAGCTGTTCGGTCGGTCCGTGTCCTCAGACGTTTGTATCTTTTTCCCGACGGAAGAAGGTGGAAGAGAGAATGTCCGGGGTGCGTGGGGTCCTTGATTATGCTGGCTGCTTTTCCCCGAGGCAGCGGGAAGTGTAGACAGAGTCAATGGATGGGAGGCTGGTTTGTGTGATGGACTGGGCTGCGTTCACTCCTTGCGAAGATGGTTGTGAGCTACCTTCTTGAAACACCGCAGTCCAGATGCTGTGGGTTGACCCACCTTTTAATTGCAACAAGGCTGCTGGCCCCCTGTAAAGTAGGAGAAACTGTCTTTCCCTCCAGTCGACTGTTTGGAAGACGGGAACAGGAGGAGGCCATTCAACCCCATTCATTTAGTTCGTGGCTGATCTGTATCTTAATCAACTGAGATTCAGCCTTGGAGAAGAATTCCGCAGCATGTGAGGGGAGAGTGGCATCATAGGATTCCAGGTGGCTGCTGTTTTTACAGTGCTGTCCCCTCTCAGCTATTCACCTGTGTTACGGTATCCTCACTGTGTTTAGCTGGCTCTTCATACAGTACCAGCAATGAAAATCTTCAAAATAAACTTACGGCGACAGAATCAAAAGACAAACGGCTCTCTGGCCGCGAATCATAGAATCCCTACAGTGCAGGAGGAGGCCAGTCGGCCTGTTGAGTCTGCACCGACCGCAATCCCACCCAGGCCCTACTGGGCAGTGATTCAGTCTCGGATCTCTGCTGACGTTTGTGACTGACGTTACAATTCACGACGACACCAGAACTGCTTGCCTGAATTCCAGCCTTGTTACTCACTGGCCTCCTAATACCTGTGACTTATAACTGTGATGATGTGGAGTCGAGAGACTCTCATTTTGGAGGGGTGGGGAGGGGGAAGAGGAGGAGAAGGAGTTCCCTGTCGATCTGCCTCTCATCTACACCATCCGGTGTTCCTGCTTCAATGTTGCCTGATAGTCGGCCATTGAGATTGTATCTTGGGGAGAAGTTAAGCAAATCGGCATCTCTGCTCAACAGTCTGAACGTACCTGGAAGCCTGCCTGAAATAAGTCAGCGCAAACCTGTGATTATGGTAGTGCCAGGTTCCTGAACTATAATTGCCTAATGATAATGTTTTAACTTATTCATTACTGAAGTGCCATCTGAGAAGTAAACATTGTTTGTGCATCTTTTCCCATAGCTCACATCCCAAGGCTGTTCTTTAAGAAAGTATTTGGATTAACTGGCCTCATTGCACATCGGTAGCACAGTGGTTCGCACCGCTGCCTCACCGCACCCTGGGTTCGATTCCCGGCTCGGGTCACTGTCTGTGCGGAGTCTGCACGTTCTCCCCGTGTCTGCGTGGTTTTCCTCCGGGTGCCCCGGTTTCCTCCCACGCTCCAAAAGGCGTGCTAAATTCTCGCTCCGTGTACCCGAACAGGTGCCAGAATGTGGCGACTAGGGGGTTTTCACAGCAACTTCATTGCAGTGTCAACTTGTGACACTAATAAATAAACTTTTAAAACTTTAAGGACAAGTACCAGGCCGGATTCTTGTTCCTGTTTTCTTTGCTTCCACTGGCAAGTTCCTGTGACCCTCCGTTGATGAGGGCATCGTCAAATTGGCTTTGATGCCTTGGTACCAAAGACCAACCAGAGCCTCTGGGGCTTGTACCTCAGTGATGTCAAAAGGTGAAAAAACCTGAGGCCTTTGCGTATCTGTGAAGCATGGCATTCACAGTAATAGCAGAAATGAGAATTTCATAATGGTGAATTCTTGCTCTGAGGGCTTACATAGTTATCCTCCCAGTATTGCATTGGCACAAAGAACATTCATCTGTCAAAAATGGAAAGCAGATAATGCATAGTGAAATCTCAGAGTAAAGTGTTTGTAGCACCAACTCACTTGCCACATAGAATTGTAGAATCCTACAGTGCAGAAGGAGACCATTTGGCCCATTGAGTCTGCACTGAATTTTCGACAGAGCATCTTACTCATCCCCGTAAGCCCATGTATTTACCCTGCTAATTGCCCTGACCTACTCATCTTTGGACACTAAGGGGCAAATTAGCATGGCCAATCCACCTAACCTGCACATCTTTGGACTGTGGAAGGAAACCGGAGCACCCGGAGGAAATCTCCGCAGACACGGGGAGAAGGTGCAAACTCCACACAGTCACCCAAGGCTGGAATCGAACCCGGGTCCCTGTGAGACAGCAGTGCTAACCATTGTGCCGTCCCCAGGAATTCACCTTTTGGGGAACACCGTAGCTTTGTGGGCAAACTCAAGTAGACAACATTGGAGAGGCGGATGAAGAGACTAGGCTAATAATGGAGAACAGGCTGGGAGCAGGATTAAGGAGTGGAAAGTGTTGAAGAATCCAATGGTCTTGTAAAGTACATGAGCTTTGTTCTTGCTGTTGATAAAGTGGGTCTGAGCCACTATATTCTGTCACACCCTACACTGCAAATCCCACCCTTTTACTCTCGCACACACTGCTCTGAATATACACACTGTCAAAACTCTGGTGACAATTGTCCTTGTGGCTAATTGACTGACCGTATTATAAATTGCTGCCGAATTATACCTGTGAAAGCTTTAACCACTTGTCTCTCCATGCGTCTGGTAAACATAGAAACATAGAAGATAGGAGCACAAGGAGGCCATTCGGCCCTTCGATCCTGCTCCGCCATTCATCACAATCGTGGCTGATCGTCCAACTCAGTAGCCTAATCCTGCTTTCTCCCCATAACCTTTGATCCCGTTCGCCCCAAGTGCTATATCCAGCCGCCTCTTGACTACATCCAATGTTTTGGCATCAACTACTTCCTGTGGTAATGAATTCCACAGGCTCACCACTCTTTGGGTGAAGAAATGTCTCCTCCCCTCCGTCCTAAATGGTCTACCCCGAATCCTCAGACCACGATCCCTGATTCAGGACACTCTCTCTCTCCTCCCTCCCTCCGTTTATCTCTCTCTCTCTCTCTCTCTCTTCCCCCCCCACCCCCCCCCAGAATTTTATAAGTCTCTGAGATCCCGTCCCCCCCCCCTCATTCGTCTGAACTCCAGTGAAAACAATCCTAACCTGGTCAATCTCTCCTCATACATCAGTCCCGCCATCCCTGGAATCAGCCTGGTAAACCTTCGCTGCACTCCCTCGAGAGCAAGAACATCCTTCCTCGGAAAGGGAGACCAAAACTGCACACAATACTCTGGGTAAAGATGGTCTAAGTGCAGGTCAGTGGGACTAGGCAAAAAATGATTCGGCACAGACAAGAAGGGCCAAAAGGCCTATTTCTGAGCTGTAATTTTCTATGGTTTCTATGGTCGGGGGAATTAATTCTCAGTGTGAAATTGTGCCTTTTTATTTGTTCCAAATGAAAATGAACCACCCCTGATTATTATAAAGTGTTAATGTTTATTCCGACATCACCAATCCAGCACCCTAGCTGTGACTGTAACACTACATTTCTGCACTCTCTCCTTTCCTTCTCTATGAACGGGATGCTTTGTATAGTGCGCAAGAAACAATACTTTTCACTGCGGGCTAATACATGTGACGATAATAAATCAAATCAAACTTTTGGGGGACTCAGTCAGTGGAAGGGTCAGCAGGAGTGGAAGATTGCTGTCTCTCGGGGAGCCAGCGTGAAGCTGTGTCCTTTACTCAGTGAACACTGTTCATTTTGTCAAGTCCCTGCAGTCTGTGCTGTCCCATCTCCAGAACCTGAGCGCTTACAGCAGCTGCAATGCTTAAAGAAAGGGGGATTGATGTAGAGGTCCAGGTGTCCTGTATCTGCTATCAGGCAGCAGGCTTTCTCTGCACTTGTGTTACTGCAGCCCCGTCCTCCTTAACACATCCTGATTCCAAGTGTAAAATTCCAATGCACCAAATCATTTCCCTTTCACTGTGTTGTACAGAGTTCCCGTTACAGTTTCACGTGCTCTTTTTCATTCAGCAGACTTCATTCCCAAAGTCATTCAGGCGGGACTGCACAAATTACTTTGCCTTTTTTTCGACCTTAATAAACCTCTAAAGTAAAGTTATTTATTAGTCACAAGTAAGGCTTGCATTAACACTGCAATGAAGTTACTGTGAAATTCCCCTAGTCGCCACACTCCGGCGCCTGTTCGGATACACTGAGGGAGAATTTAGCACGGCCAATCCACCTAACCAGCACGTCTTTCGGACTGTAGGAGGAAACTGGAGCACCTGGAGGAAACCCACGCAGACACGGGGAGAACGTGCAGACACCGCACAGACCGTGACCCAAGCGGGGAATCAAACCCAGGTCCCTGGCGCTGTGAGGCAGCAATGCTAACCTCCTGTGCCACCCAAACCTCGTACTTTCAAACAAGTAATTTACCAGATTGAGGTAGTCCAGAGATGTGCGGTTAGGTAGATTGGCCATGCTAAATTGCCCCTTAGTGTCCTGGGATGCGTAGGTTAGAGGGATTAGCAGGGTAAATATGTGGGGTTACGGGGATAGGGTCTGGGTGGGATTGCTTGTTGGTGCAGACTCGATGGGCCGAATGGTCTCCTTCTGCACTGTAGGGATTCTATGAAATATTGTACATCTTTTTTTTTAAAAGACAAAAAATAAATGGTGTCAATAAATATAAAAGCAAATTGCTGCGGGTGCTGGAATCTGAAACCAAAAGGGAAAATGCTGGAAAATCTCAGCAGGTCTGGCAGCATCTGTAAGGAGAGAAAAGAGCTGGCGTTTCGAGTCCCGATGACCCTTTGTCAAAGCTAAAAGCCAAAGCTTTTGGTTTCTAAATAGTGTCAATGTTGACTTTGTATAATTCTCATACAAATAGCAACATTCTTCACCGTTTCCTGGTCTTCGTCTGCGATGCTCCTCACTGTGCAGCCTTTGTGTGTAGGTGGATCCAGGGAAATTACTGATCATAATCCCGAGAGAATGCATTTCGTAAACTCAGCTCACACTTGAAGTTGTAAAGAAGAGTGTGTGGGGAAATGGGAAGTGTTGTTGATGGTGTAAAGTAGGCAGATTCTTGCACTGGAGCAGCATACGGGAGCGGAGTTGTTCTCATTGCAGTTGCGCACAGCCCATGTTTTTCTCACGAGATTTTCTTTCTTTTTTTGAAGGAACAGGATCAGCCTCCCGAGGTACAAAGCTAGGAAGTCCAGTGGAGGAAGCTATTGAAAATGTCATACAGCGCATAACGCAAGACGGCTCACAACAAATGGCCATTGAGAAGACAATAGAAGACGTTATAGCCAGCGTGACGGTTGCTCGTCCCGACAGCCCCGTAACCCCCATCTCCGGCAAAAGCTACAGTCAGGAAAGGTGCCAGAATAAACGGGCAGAAACTCCGGTCTGCCACAGCATCGCTCCACACGGTTTCCCAGAGATTAGCCACTTATCCACGGACAAACAGAATCTCATTGCTGGCCACCGACTGAAGAGAGGCAGAATAGAGGCCATTCAGTGTCAGGCAAGGAGGATGTGCAATTTTGACAAAATCTTGGCCACCAAGAAGAACCTGGACCACGTCAACAAGATCCTGAAAGCAAAGAAACTGCAGAGGCAGTCACGGACAGGTAACAACATCGTGAAACGCAAACGCGGCAGACCCAGGAAGCGGGATTTGAGCGCCTCTCAGCTCTGTGCCTCGCTGCCTCTGAAGGAAGACCAAGTGCTTCCCGAGGAGCAGAGTGAGAGCGCAGAGAAGAGCAAGCAGTCGGACACGATCATGGACGTAATCGAATCGGTGCTGCAGAGTGTGAACCAGCAGCAGTCGGAACATAGGAAGGGAGTGAAGCGGAAAAGGCACTTGGAGGATGGGTAGGTCTCTCCTGCTGTTGCTCCTATTTCACCATTGCTGCCGTATTGACTCCTTGTGGGGGGAGTGTGGTCCACAGGCGTCAGACTCCGCAAGAGCCTCTGAGCTGGGATTTGAATCGTGCTTCACCTCTCCCTTGCACACAGCAGTCAAAGATGCCCCACACTCCATTGTTCCACACCAACAGTACAACCCACATGGAAGTCAAAATCCAGGATAACTTCCTTCATTTAGAACCACAGGAACAAATTTCATAGTTTATTTAAAAAGGGGAATTAACTTTGGGCGGCACGGTGGTTAGCACTGCCGCCTCACAGCGCCAAGGACAATTCCTGGCTCGGGTCACTGTCTGTGCGGAGTCTGCACGTTCTCCCTGTGTTTGCATGGGTTTCCTCCAGGTGCTCCGGTTTCCTCCCACAGCCCAAAGATGTACGGGTTAGGTGGATTGGCCATGCTAAATTGATGTGGAGATGTCAGTGTTGGACTGAGGTGGGCACAGTAAGAAGTCTCACAGCACCAGGTTAAAGTCCTACAGGTTTATTTGGAATCATGGGCTTTCGGAGCACTGCTCCTTCACCAGATGATGAAAGCCCGTGATTCCAAATAAACCTGTTGGGACTTTAACCTGTTGTTGTGAGACTTCTTACCAGAGTAAATTGTCCCTTAGTGTCCAAAGATGTGCAGGTTAGGTGGATTGGCCATGCTGAATTGCTTCTTAGTCATAGAGGTTTACAGCATGGAAACAGACCCTTCGGCCCAACTTGTCCATGCCGCCCTTTTTTTTAAAACCCTTAAGCTAATCCCAATTGCCCGCATTTGGCCCATATCCCTCTATACCCATCGTACCCATGTAACTATCTAAAAGCTTTTTGAAGGACAAAATTGTACCCACCTCTACTACTACCTCTGGCAGCTTGTTCCAGACACTCACCACCCTCTGTGAAAACATTGCCCCTCTGGACCCTTTTGTATCTCTCCCCTCTCACCTTAAACCTATGCCCTCTAGTTTTAGACTCCCCTACCTTTGGGAAAAGATATTGACTATCAAGCTGATCTGTGCCCCTCATTATTTTACAGACCTCTATAAGGTCACCCCTCAGCCTCTTACGCTCGAGAGAAAAAAGTCCCAGTCTATCCAGCCTCTCCTTATAACTCAAACCATCAAGTCCCAGTAGCATCCTAGTAAATCTTTTCTGCACTCTTTCTAGTTTAATAATATCCTTTCTATAATAGGGTGACCTGAATTGCGCACAGTATTCCAAGTGTGGCCTTACCAATGTCTTGTTGAAGTTGTACAAGACATTCCAACTCCTGTATTCAATGGTCGAGAGCGTCAAGTTCAACGAGATGTCCCAACTCCTGTATTCAATGTTCTGACCAATGAAACCAAGCATGCTAAATGCCGCCTTGTGTCCAAAGATGTGTAGGTTAGGTGGATTGGCCATGCTAAATTGTCCCTTAGTGTCCAAAGATATGCTGGTTAGAATGGATTGGCCATGCTAAATTGCCCCTTAGTGTCCAAAGGTGTGCAGGTTAGGTGGGTTGGCCATGGTAAATGTGTGGGGATATGGGCATAGGGTGGCAGAGAGGGCCTGGGTACACTGTCAGAGAGTTGATACAGACTCGATGGGCCGTTTGGCCTCTTCTGCACTCTAGGGATTCCAGTTTATGATGAGCTTTCATTGTCCTGTCTTGCCAACTGGAGGGTGGGATTGTTTGGGTCCACAGATCTCAGGAATGCTTCGACAGCGGGGAAGTCTGGTTATGGCTTCCTAGATGGGTTGCTCTGCCTACAGCAGACCCTCCCTCTATTCGCCTGACTAAGAGCCAGCACCTCTTACCAATACTGGGCAGCCAAGTTTAAAAATGTCAGCCCCAGCTTGGATGTAAAATCCAGACAAGTTCTCGAAGAGCGATTCACCCAGCAGGCTGCTTTTAGAGCTACAAGTGTGGGCTGGGCATTAGCCCAGGAATGTCTGGCCTGCAGCCCCTGGAGCTCCGGCAGTCTGTCCCTTTCCTCCTTCAGCAAACCTGGTCCCCTTCATACTCAAGTTCAAATTGACGTGTGGGGAAAGCTGCCCTTGGCATTGTTGCTTCATTGATGGCTAAATCACAAAATCTGTTAGTATTTACAATCTGAGCGATCTGAAAATTAAAACCAATCTAAATTTAAATGTTATTGGTGCCCAGCGAGGCTCCAGATTGGAAAATGTTGGCAGTCCCTGTGCCCCAGATCCCTTTTGAAACCCAGCATCTTCGGAGCTCAAAAGGTAATTGAGCAAAAGATTTTGAGGCTGTTTGGGGAAGCTGGGTGACACGGTGGCACAGTGGTTAGCACTGCTGCCTCACAGCGCCAGGGACCCAGATTCGATTCCGGCCTCGGGTCACTGTGTATGCAGAGTCTGCGCATTCTCCTCATGTCTGCGTGGGTTTCCTCCGGGTGCTCCGGTTTCCTCCCACAGTCCGAAAGACGGGCTGGTTAGGGTGCATTGGCCGTGCTAAATTCTCCCTCCCGAACAGGCGCCGGAGTGTGGCGACTAGGGGATTTTCACAGTAACTTCATTGCAGTGTTAATGTAAGCCTACTGGTGACACTAATATATAAGAATAATAATTGCTGTTTCAGTGCATGAGAAGTGTAAGCATTTTAATGTTGTACAAGGTGTGAACACGGACATGGTATTAAGCTATCGCACTCTTTTTATTCCTCCCCCACTGCGATAGTTCCCCCGAGTTGTCTTCAGAAGCAGCTGCCCCATCCAAGACCGCTGGGAAGACGGTATCGACAGACCCCGTGACTCCACATCCGCAACCGCCCATCCAGAGGGAAAAGAAGGCCCCTCGTCCTCCAAAGAAAAAATCCCAGAAAGCAGGATTATACTCTGACGTCTACAAGGTTCCCGAGTGAGTAAATTGTGAGAAATATTACCATCATCGTGTGCAGCTTTTTCAACCCTCCAAAAAAAAAAGTTTTTTAAAGTTGCATTGGCTCTGAAAACTCAAAGCCAGATTCTCCGTGAGGAAGCCGATGAGGAGTTTGTCAGTGGCAACGCAGGAGAGTTATTGCTGACTCGGGGCGGCATGGTGGTTAGCGCTGCTGCCTCACAGCGCCAGCGACCTGGGTTTGATTCCCGGCTTGGGTCACTGTCTGTGCGGAGTCTGCACGTTCTCCCCGTGTCTGTGTGGGTTTCCTCCGGGTGCTCCGGTTTCCTCCCATAGTCCAAAGATGTGCAGGTTAGGGGGATTGGCCGTGCTAAATTGCCGCTTAGTGTCAGGGGATTAGCAGGGTAAATGTGTGGGGTTGTGGGAATAGGGCATGAGTGGGATTGTTGTCGGTGTAGACTCGATGGGCCGAATGGCCTCCTACACGAGGGATTCTATGAATAAACAGACTGGAACGCACAGGAGACCCTTCAGCTGAAAGGTGATCTTTTTTTAGATTGTGGGTAACATTGGGTGGGGGAATCCTTCACTGAGACTCGATCGTTACAAAAGTTCTCTCTCTGAAGCGTGCGTCTGTTTTGTTTTTTTAACCACTCCAGATACTGTCAGGTTTGCTGGGGATTTTCATGCTTTAATTCCCATTGGAGTGTTTTCTCTCTCCCTCCCTGGCTGGAATATGAAACGCTTCCCTCACTGGCAGCGGCCCTGCTTGCTTTACCATGTTGGGGGTGGGGGGGGGGGTCAGGTTTTCCTGCCGCTGATCTCACCACCTACTTATTTGCCGAGTGAGACAGTATTAGGCGGTTAAACAGCCTGCTCCAACCCAAGCTCTGACAGCTGCACCCAGCCACTTAGGGGGTACATGAGAACAGGCTCAACTTAAAAGCGCCTGTGATCTTGACGCTGGTTTGTTTACTTGACTTTTTGAGGGGAAGCAGTGATTCCCACCCCAGCTTGCCGAGGAGCCAGTTGTGGAGGACTGTGAATCCAAACCAAACAGTATTCTGCTCTGGCGAGCAACCGCTGTGCTGCTAGACCTCACGAAGACTGTTCATTTTGCACATCAGGCGCCTTTTGCTTTCCTCCGGCTTCCCCCAGCTTCAGGCCAGGGTTCAGATAAAACTTTTTCAGCACAAGTCGGAGATTGTTTCCTGTTGCTGCCGCTGGCTCCTTCTCTGAAACAGAAGCGCCTGGGGCTCTGCTGCAATACTTCAGTCCTGGTGGTAGCAGATTTTCTAGGCCAGTTACAGCCTGGGAGTCGCTGCTTCCAGGTTGCAGGTGGTCCGTTATCAGTCAGGCTGAGTACAATTCACCTCTGTTCCCACCTATTAAGACCCTGCAGGATCCAACCTGGGCGATTCCCGGAATGTGGAACAGACGCACCCCACCAAATCCTTGCTGCCTGAACGCTGCGATATGTTCACCTTCAGTAAGGAGAGGATAAAAGGCCAGCTTGTTACCAAATGCACATTATAAAATGTATGCCTTTGGCGTATGTTCCAGCAGCCCTCTTACTCGGGCCGTCCCACCCCAGCGACACTGACCTTGCCCACACGGAGCGAGGTTGGAATAAAGGAACAGCCTGTTCTCTCCACGTTTTAGCTTTTGTCTGTGAAATTGTGCCGGCAGCAGCCACTTTGCTTTTCCGTCGTGTCTGAATTGGGATTCGATCGTCATTTCGATTTCCCCCCCCCCCCCCGTACTGCAGGTTCAGAGCTGGCACAGCTCAGTGCTGCTCAGCAAAGGGCTTTGACTCCACCACCACCAGGGGATGCCATTGATTCTATCCTGGGCAGGGTGACGTTGTTCCTGGCAGGCCACACTGTGCACCAGCGCTCCCGATTCTGAACAGCGAATTTGGCCTATACTCGATACACTCCTCTACAATGTTAGACAGTAAAGCTTGCTGACTGCAGTTACCCGTCACCCTTCCCAGAATAGAACGCTTTCAGTGTGGAAGCAACAGCATTCTCTCTGTCTGTCTCTCTCTCTCTCTCTCTCTCTCTGTCTTCCCCTCCCCCTCCCGGTGGGACTAAGAATGCACAGTTTAAAAAAAAAACTATCCAGCAGCACTGGCTTCAAGGCAAAGGCTTTTCTTCTGAGAAGGGCATTTGTATTGCGATCCCCTCAGACCTGCGGGCCTCCACAAAGCTTGACGTATCGTAATCCCTTGGGAATACGGTCACTGGTGCTTGGGCAAGATGGGCAGCCATGTTGAGGGCAGGGATGTCTCGGCAAGGTCAGTGAGCAGCCGCTGAAAGCAGCGGTTTTTAGTGGGTGTTGGTTGAAGGATGAGTGACGGCTGGAACGTTGGGAGAGGTCCCTCAGTTTCATTTTGGTTTTGGGTGAAGTCAAGCTTCTTTGACAATGCAGCACGTGTTCAGCGGTGCCCTGAAGCTGGCCGGAATTGTGTTCCGTGTTTCAGAGTCGAGTTTGAGCTTGCAGCTCTGCGACTGACTGACACTTCAGCTGAGCCAAGCTGACCATTTTATCATCTTTAGATTAGGCTGTCTTTTGTCGTTACTTTGTTCCTGCTATTCAAGAGTAAAAGAAGAAGGTTGTTCGTGATCTTGTCCTGGTCTTGGGTGTCGTTAATATGCTTTGTAAATACTGCAAAATATTAATTACTTAATGAGTTAATAGCATCCAGTGATAAACACCAAGCAGTATTTCTATTTGAGACTTCATGTTCTGGTTGGGAGTAGATGCTTTCTGTTGTGTTACCTGGGCTCTGGTGTTCAGGTTGGGAGTCGATGCTTTCTGTTGTGTTACCTGGGCTCTGGTGTTCAGGTTGGGAGTCGATGCTTTCTGTTGTGTTACCTGGGCTCTGGTGTTCAGGTTGGGAGTCGATGCTTTCTGTTGTATTACCTGGGCTCTGGGGTTCAGGGTGGGAGTAGATGTTTTCTGTTGTATTACCTGGGCTCTGGTGTTCAGGTTGGGAGTACATGCTTTCTGTTGTATTACCTGGGCTCTGGTGTTCAGGTTGGGAGTCGATGCTTTCTGTTGTGTTACCTGGGCTCTGGGGTTCAGGGTGGGAGTAGATGTTTTCTGTTGTATTACCTGGGCTCTGGTGTTCAGGTTGGGAGTACATGCTTTCTGTTGTATTACCTGGGCTCTGGTGTTCAGGTTGGGAGTAGATGCTTTCTGTTGTGTTACCTGGGCTCTGGTGTTCAGGTTGGGAGTCGATGCTTTCTGTTGTATTACCTGGGCTCTGGGGTTCAGGGTGGGAGTAGATGTTTTCTGTTGTGTTACCTGGGCTCTGGTGTTCAGGTTGGGAGTCGATGCTTTCTGTTGTGTTACCTGGGCTCTGGGGTTCAGGGTGGGAGTAGATGTTTTCTGTTGTATTACCTGGGCTCTGGTGTTCAGGTTGGGAGTACATGCTTTCTGTTGTATTACCTGGGCTCTGGTGTTCAGGTTGGGAGTAGATGCTTTCTGTTGTGTTACCTGGGCTCTGGTGTTCAGGTTGGGAGTCGATGCTTTCTGTTGTATTACCTGGGCTCTGGGGTTCAGGGTGGGAGTAGATGTTTTCTGTTGTGTTACCTGGGCTCTGGTGTTCAGGTTGGGAGTCGATGCTTTCTGTTGTGTTACCTGGGCTCTGGTGTTCAGGTTGGGAGTCGATGCTTTCTGTTGTATTACCTGGGCTCTGGGGTTCAGGGTGGGAGTAGATGTTTTCTGTTGTATTACCTGGGCTCTGGTGTTCAGGTTGGGAGTACATGCTTTCTGTTGTATTACCTGGGCTCTGGTGTTCAGGTTGGGAGTAGATGCTTTCTGTTGTGTTACCTGGGCTCTGGTGTTCAGGTTGGGAGTAGATGCTTTCTGTTGTGTTCCCTGGGCTCTGGTGTTCAGGTTGGGAGTCGATGCTTTCTGTTGTGTTCCCTGGGCTCTGGTGTTCAGGTCGGGAGTCGATGCTTTCTGTTGTGTTACCTGGGCTCTGGTGTTCAGGTTGGGAGTCGATGCTTTCTGTTGTATTACCTGGGCTCTGGTGTTCAGGTTGGGAGTAGATGCTTTCTGTTGTGTTCCCTGGGCTCTGGTGTTCAGGTTGGGAGTCGATGCTTTCTGTTGTGTTCCCTGGGCTCTGGTGTTCAGGTCGGGAGTCGATGCTTTCTGTTGTATTACCTGGGCTCTGGTGTTCAGGGTGGGAGTCGATGCTTTCTGTTGTGTTACCTGGGCTCTGGTGTTCAGGTTGGGAGTAGATGCTTTCTGTTGTGTTCCCTGGGCTCTGGTGTTCAGGTTGGGAGTCGATGCTTTCTGTTGTATTACCTGGGCTCTGGTGTTCAGGGTGGGAGTCGATGCTTTCTGTTGTGTTACCTGGGCTCTGGTGTTCAGGTCGGGAGTCGATGCTTTCTGTTGTATTACCTGGGCTGTGGTGTTCAGGGTGGGAGTAGATGCTTTCTGTTGTGTTACCTGGGCTCTGGTGTTCAGGTCGGGAGTAGGTGCTTTCTGTTGTATTACCTGGGCTCTGGTGGTCAGGTTGGGAGTCGATGCTTTCTGTTGTGTTCCCTGGGCTCTGGTGTTCAGGTTGGGAGTAGGTGCTTTCTGTTGTATTACCTGGGCTCTAGTGTTCACGTTGGGAGCAGATGCTTTCTGTTGTGTTACCTGGGCTCTGGTGTTCAGGTTGGGAGTCGATGCTTTCTGTTGTGTTACTTGGGCTCTGGTGTTCAGGTCGGGAGTAGATGCTTTCTGTTGTGTTACCTGGGCTCTGGTGTTCAGGTTGGGAGCAGATGCTTTCTGTTGTTCCACTGGAGCAAGCTGAGAGGGAGTGATTGGAGGCAGCAGTGCTGGTGAGAGATTAATTGAATTGTTTATTTATTTCATTAGTCAGCTCGTGTGTGTTTTTTTTTTGGCCTTTACCTTTGCAGTAGAATTTTAAGTTTAAAGTGAAAACTGGAAGTGGGCTGCTAAGGAGTCTGGGAAGGGTTTTAAGCGTGCGAAGTATAAAAGGTAGGCTGCAGTATACAGCGGGCAGCGTCGGGAGCGGGCAGGGGAGTGAGTGGGAAGCAGAGTGTGAGCTAGAAGGCTTTGGCTCACAGGGCTTAGGCAGAAAGGGCGAGCAGGGGTGAGTTAAATTCATTTCTGCACTTTCTACCTGGTACTGGCAAGGTATCTAGAGGGGATGGGTGTGCAGGCAGTGCTATGTTCCTCTTGCACTATGTTTGAGGTGAGGGACGACGACAGTGTCCCTGCTGATTACATCTGTGGGAAGTGCACCCATCTGCAGCTCCTCCAAAACCGTGTTAGGGAACTGGAGCTGGAGTTGGATGAACTTAGGATCATTAGGGACGCAGAGGTGGCCATAGACAGAAGCTTTAGGGATACAGTTACTCCGAGGAATGAAAACAGATGGGTGACGGTGAGAGGGGCTGGGAGGAAGCAGTCCGTGCAGGGATCCCCGGTGGTCGTTCCCCTTAGCAACAAGTATTCCGCTTTGGATACGGTTGAGGGGGATGACATACCAGTGGTGAGCCGCAGTGAGAGGATCTCCAGCACTGTGTCCGTCTCTGTGGCTCGGGAGGGTAAGGGGCAGAGCGGGAGGGCAGCAAAAGAGACTCACGGATGGTATGTTGCCTACCGGATGCCAAGGTCCGTGACGTCTCAGACCGTGTTTTCCGGATTCTGAAGGGGGAGGGGAAACAGTCACAAGTCGTGGTACACATTGGTACCAATGACATAGGTAAGAGAAGGGACGAGGATTTAAAGCAGGAATTTCTGGAGCTGGGCTGGAAGCTGAGAGCCAAGACGAAACATGTGGTCATCTCTGGTATGTTGCCGGTGCCACGTGATAGCAAGTTGAGGAACAGGGAGAGAGTGCAGTTAAACATGTGGTTGCAGGGATGGTGTAGGAGGGAGGGTTTCAGATACATGGATAATTGGAACACATTCTGGGGAAGGTGGGACCTGTACAAACAGGACGGGGTGCACCTGAACCAGAGGGGCACCAATATCCTAGGAGGGAAATTTGTTACGGCTCTTCAGGGGAGTTTAAACTAATTTGTCAGGGGAGTGGGAAAAGGAGTTGTAGTCCAGAAGTCAGTGAGGGTGGTGAGGTATTGGGGAAGGTATCAGGGTCAAGGGTGGGTACCGGTAGACAGGAAGATGGGTTGAAGTGTGTCTACTTCAATGCAAGGAGCATCCGGAACAAGGTAGATGAACTTGGGGCGTGGATTGGTACTTGGGACTACGATGTTGTGGCCATTACGGAGACGTGGGTAGAACAAGGACAGGAATGGTTGTTGGACGTTCCGGGGTATAGATGTTTCACTAAGTGTAGGGAAGCTGGTAAAAGAGGTGGAGGAGTGGCATTGTTAATCAAGGATAGTTTAACGGCTGCGGAAAGGCACTTCGAGGGGGATCTGCACACTGAGGTAATATGGGCTGAGGTTAGAAATAGGAAAGGAGCGGTCACGTTGTTAGGAGTTTACTATAGGCCCCCAAATAGTAATAGAGATGTGGAGGAAGAAATTGCTAAGCAGATTATGGATATGTGTGGGGGTCACAGGGTAGTTGTCATGGGGGACTTTAACTTTCCAAATATTGATTGGAGCCTTTGTAGGTCAAATAGTTCGGATGGGGCAGTTTTTGTGCAGTGTGTGCAGGAGGGGTTCCTGACACAATATGTGGATAGGCCGACAAGAGGTGAGGCCACATTGGATTTGGTACTGGGAAATGAACCGGGCCAAGTGTTAGATTTGGTTGTGGGAGAGCACTTTGGAGATAGTGACCACAATTCGGTGTCTTTTGTTATTGCAATGGAGAGGGATAGGGCCGTACGGCAGGGCAAGGTTTACAATTGGGGGAGAGGTAATTATGATGCGATTAGGCAAGAATTAGGGGGCATAAGTTGGGAACAGAAACTCAGAGAAAGGAACTAATGAAAAGTGGAACTTTTTCAAGGAACAAATACTGGATGTCCTTGATAGGTATGTCCCTGTCAGGCAGGGAGGAAATGGCCGAGTGAGGGAACCATGGTTCACGAAAGAGGTGGAATGTCTTGTGAAAAGGAAGAGGGAAGCTTATGTAGGGATGAGGAAACAAGGTTCAGATGGCTCGATTGAGGGTTACAAGTTAGCAAGGAATGAGCTGAAAAAGGGGTTTAGGAGAGCTAGGAGGGGACACGAGAAGTCCTTGGCGGGTCGGATCAAGGAAAACCCCAAGGCTTTTTACTCTTATGTGAGGAATAAAAGAATGACCAGGGTGAGGTTAGGGCCGGTCAAGGACAGTAGTGGCAACTTGTGTATGGAGTCAGTAGAGATAGGCGAGGTGATGAATGAATACTTTTCTTCAGTGTTCACCAAGGAGAGGGGCCATGTTTTTGAGGAAGAGAAGGTGTTACAGGCTAATAGGCTGGAGGAAATAGTTGTTCGGAGGGAGGATGTCCTGGCAGTTTTGAATAAACTGAAGGTCGATAAGTCCCCTGGGCCTGATGAAATGTATCCTAGGATTCTTTGGGAGGCAAGGGATGAGATTGCAGAGCCTTTGGCTTTGATCTTTGGGTCCTCGCTGTCCACGGGGATGGTGCCAGAAGACTGGAGAATGGCGAATGTTGTTCCTCTGTTTAAGAAAGGGAATAGAAATGACCCTGGTAATTATAGACCGGTTAGTCTTACTTCGGTGGTTGGTAAATTGATGGAAAAGGTCCTTAGAGATGGGATTTACGACCATTTAGAAAGATACGGATTAATCCGGGATAGTCAGCACGGATTCGTGAAGGGCAAGTCGTGCCTCACAAATTTGATAGAATTTTTTGAGGAGGTAACTAAGTGTGTTGATGAAGGTAGGGCAGTTGATGTCATATACATGGATTTTAGTAAGGCGTTTGATAAGGTCCCCCATGGTCGGCTTATGATGAAACTGAGGAGGTGTGGGATAGAGGGAAAGTTGGCCGATTGGATAGGTAACTGGCTGTCTGATCGAAGACAGAGGGTGGTGGTCGATGGAAAATTTTCGGATTGGAGGCAGGTTGCTAGCGGAGTGCCGCAGGGACCAGTGCTTGGTCCTCTGCTCTTTGTGATTTTTATTAATGACTTAGAGGAGGGGGCTGAAGGGTGGATCAGTAAATTTGCTGATGACACCAAGATTGGTGGAGTAGTGGATGAGGTGGAGGGATGTTGTAGGCTGCAAAGAGACATAGATAGGATGCAAAGCTGGGCTGAAAAATGGCAAATGGAGTTTAACCCTGATAAATGTGAGGTGATTCATTTTGGTAGGACTAATTTAAATGTGGATTACAGGGTCAAAGGTAGGGTTCTGAAGACTGTGGAGGAACAGAGAGATCTTGGGGTTCATATCCACAGATCTCTAAAGGTTGCCACTCAAGTGGATAGAGCTGTGAAGAAGGCCTATAGTGTGTTAGCTTTTATTAACAGGGGGTTGGAGTTTAAGAGCCGTGGGGTTATGCTGCAACTGTACAGGACCTTGGTGAGACCACATTTGGAATATTGTGTGCAGTTCTGGTCACCTCACTATAAGAAGGATGTGGAAGCGCTGGAAAGAGAGCAGAGGAGATTTACCAGGATGCTGCCTGGTTTGGAGGGTAGGTCTTATGAGGAAAGGTTGAGGGAGCTAGGGCTGTTCTCTCTGGAGCGGAGGAGGCTGAGGGGAGACTTAATAGAGGTTTATAAAATGATGAAGGGGATAGATAGAGTGAACGTTCAAAGACTATTTCCTCGGGTGGATGGAGCTATTACAAGGGGGCATAACTATAGGGTTCGTGGTGGGAGATACAGGAAGGATATCAGAGGTAGGTTCTTTACGCAGAGAGTGGTTGGGGTGTGGAATGGACTGCCTGCAGTGATAGTGGAGTCAGACACTTTAGGAACATTTAAGCGGTTATTGGATAGGCACATGGAGCACACCAGGATG
This sequence comes from Mustelus asterias, assembly GCF_964213995.1. NCBI lineage: Eukaryota > Metazoa > Chordata > Chondrichthyes > Carcharhiniformes > Triakidae > Mustelus > Mustelus asterias. Next base: position 17,720 of record NW_027591867.1, on the reverse strand, counting down.
ATAGGGAGTGGGATAGCTTGATCTTGGTTTCAGATAAAGCTCGGCACAACATCGTGGGCCGAAGGGCCTGTTCTGTGCTGTACCGTTCTATGTTCTATATTGTGTTCCCTGGGCTCTGGTGTTCAGGTTGGGAGTCGATGCTTTCTGTTGTATTACCTGGGCTCTGGTGTTCAGGTTGGGAGTCGATGCTTTCTGTTGTATTCCCTGGGCTCTGGTGTTCAGGTCAGGTGGAGTAGATGCTTTCTGTTGTGTTACCTGGGCTCTGGTGTTCAGGTTGGGAGTCGATGCTTTCTGCTGTATTACCTGGGCTCTGGTGTTCAGGTTGGGAGTCGATGCTTTCTGCTGTATTACCTGGGCTCTGGTGTTCAGGTTGGGAGTAGATGCTTTCTGTTGTATTACCTGGGCTCTGGTGTTCAGGTTGGGAGTAGATGCTTTCTGTTGTGTTACCTGGGCTCTGGTGTTCAGGGTGGGTGGAGTAGATGCTTTCTGTTGTATTACCTGGGCTCTGGTGTTCAGGTTGGGAGTAGATGTTTTCTGTTGTATTATCTGGGCCCTGGTGTTCAGGTTGGGAGTCGATGCTTTCTGTTGTATTCCCTGGGTTCTGGTGTTCAGGTTGGGAGTAGATGCTTTCTGTTGTGTTCCCTGGGCTCTGGTGTTCAGGGTGAGATTAGATCCTTCCTGTTGTGTTGCCTGGTCTCTGATGTTCAGGCTGGTTGGAGTAAATGCTTTCATAGAAATCATAGAAACCCTACAATACAGAAAGAGGCCATTCGGCCCATCGAGTCTTCACCGACCACAATCCCATCCAGGCCCTACCCTCATATCCCTACATATTGACCCACTAATCCCTCTAACCTACACATCTCAGGACACTAAGGGCAATTTTTAGCATGGCCAATCAACCTAACCCGCATATCTTTGGACTGTGAGAGGAAAGCAGAGCACCCGGAAGAAACCCACGCAGACACGAGGAGAATGTGCAGACTCCACACAAACGGACCCGAGCCGGGAATCGAACCCGGGTCCCTGGAGTTTCTGTTGTATTCCCTGGGCTCTGGTGTTCAGATCGGGAGTAGATGCTTTCTGTTGTGTTACCTGGGCTCTGGTGTTCAGATCGGGAGTAGATGCTTTCTGTTGTATTACCTGGGTTCTGGTGTTCAGGTCGGGAGTAGATGCCTTCTGTTGTATTCCCTGGGCTCTGGTGTTCAGATCGGGAGTAGATGCTTTCTGTTGTGTTACCTGGGCTCTGGTGTTCAGATCGGGAGTAGATGCTTTCTGTTGTATTACCTGGGTTCTGGTGTTCAGGTCGGGAGTAGATGCTTTCTGTTGTATTCCCTGGGCTCTGGTGTTCAGGTTGGGAGTAGATGCTTTCTGTTGTGTTACCTGGGCTCTGGTGTTCAGGTTGGGAGTAGATGCTTTCTGTTGTATTACCTGGGCTCTGGTGTTCAGGGTGGAGTAGATGCTTTCTGTTGTGTTACCTGGGCTCTGGTGTTCAGGGTGGAGTAGATGCTTTCTGTTGTGTTACCTGGGCTCTGGTGTTCAGGGTGGGTGGAGTAGATGCTTTCTGTTGTATTACCTGGGCTCTGGTGTTCAGGTTGGGAGTAGATGCTTTCTGTTGTGTTACCTGGGCTCTGGTGTTCAGGTTGGGTGGAGTGGATGCTTTCTGTTGTATTACCTGGGCTCTGATCCTTGCTTTGGTTGCAGTGAGGAAAGAGTCACTCAGGACACAGAGTGTCAAAACTGTCATAGGCGTAGGCCATTTCCAGTTCAGAAGTTCTCATCTGGACTTGTCTTCCATTAATCTTTGCACAGCTTACAATAATTCATCCGTGTTGTGCTTGTGCCACTGTTAAAAGCTTTGGGATGTTGCTGTGATGTTCAGTTGCCCTGTTTCACACTTTGAGGAGGTTCCAGGTCATAATCAAAGCTATCCTTGGTTGGCTGGGTGGGGGGGTAGAAGAGGGAAAGGTGAGTAAGACAGAATTGATCTCCAAGCCTGATGGAAAACCCCAAGACAGGTGAACCTATGTCCTGTGAATCACCTCGTGACCAGATTAAAGTGTACTTTGGCAAAGGAGTGAGAACAGGATACCCACTTGCCCCTTTCTGGGACAAGATATTAAGATAACAGAGAGAATTTCTGAAAGTGGGTGAAGGAATGAGCTTCGCGCTCAGAGAGCTGTCTGTTTTATTTGGAAATGGCGTGAGATCACAGCTTCCAATCTAAGTTGATGAATTTTCTCTTGTCAGAATGCTTGTTTCTTTAATCATATTGCCAAGAGGTTTGTAGACCGTGTGCAGGGACATGTAAAGTTGTCACATAAATGGCTTTGTTCTCTTGACAAAGTGCCCGTGGCTGCACTGTGATTGCAACTCATGGCTTCAGATCCGTCGCTGTGGGAAGCTTCTGTCCTCTCCCTGCTTCCTTTCTCCTTCATTCTAACACCTGCAGCATATCCCAATGTAGGGAGTGAATTAGCTAACTAACAGAATATACCTGCAGCATGTGACAACGTAGAGAGAGAGAATTAACTAACTGACAGGATATACCTGTTAGTTACATATTACAGAGAAGGAGGTGCTGGACGTCTTAAAGCGCATCAAGGTAGATAAATTTCCGGGACCTGATGAAGTGTATCCCAGGGCGTTGTGGGAGGCTAGGGAGGAAATTGCGGGTCCCCTAGTCGAGATATTTGAATCATCGTTAGTCACGGGTGAGGTGCCTGAAGATTGGAGGGTGGCAAATGTTGTGCCTTTGTTTAAGAAGGGCCGCAGGGAAAAGCCTGGGAATTACAGGCCAGTGAGCCTCACATCTGTGGTGGGTAAGTTGTTGGAAGGTATTTTGAGGGACAGGATCTACAGGCATTCAGAGAGGCAAGGACTGATTAGGGACAGTCAGCATGGCTTTGTGAGTGGAAAATCATGTCTCTCAAATTTGATTGAGTTTTTTTGAAGGCGTAACCAAGAAGGTAGATGAGGGCAGTGCAGTTGATGTTGTCTACGTAGACTTTAGCAAGGTCCTTTGACAAGGTACCGCATGGTAGGTTGTTGCATAAGGCTAAATCTCATGGGATCCAGGGTGAGAAGTAGCTAAATGGGTACGAAATTGACTTGATGACAGAAGCCAGAGGGTGGTTGTAAAGGGTTGTTTTTCAAACTGGAGGCCTGTGACCAGCGGTGTGCCGCAGGGATTGGTGCTGGGTCCACTGTTATTTGTCATTTATTTTAATGATTTGGATGAGAGTTTAGTAGGCATGGTTCGTAAGTTTGCAAATGACATCAAGATTGGTGGCATTGTGGACAGTGAAGAAGGTTATCTAGGATTGCAATGGGATCTTGATCAATTGGGCCAGTGGGCTGACGAATGGCAGATGGAGTTCAGTTTCGATAAATGTGAGGTGATGCATTTTGGTAGATCGAACCAGGGCAGGACTTACTCAGTAAATGGTAGGGCGTTGGGGACAGTTACAGTGCAAAGACATCTAGGGGGAAAGGTTTATAGCTCCTTGAAAGTGGAGTCACAGGTGGACAGAGTGGTGAAAAAGGCATTCAGCATGTTTGGTTTCATTGGTCAGAACATTGAATACAGGAGTTGGGACGTCTTGTTGAAGTTGTACAAGGCATTGGCAAGGCCACACTTGGAATACTGTGTACAGTTCTGGTCACCCTATTATAGAAAGGATATTATTAAACTAGAAAGAGTGCAGAAAAGATTTACTAGGATGCTACTGGGATTTGATGGTTTGAGTTATAAGGAGAGGCTGGATAGATTGGGACTTTTTTCTCTGGAGTGTAGGAGGCTGAGAGGTGATCTTATAGAGGTCTATAAAATAATGAGGGGCACAGATCAGCTAGATAGTCAATATCTTTTCCCAAAGGTTCACAAGGATGTTGCCGGGACTTGAGAAGCTGAGTTACAGAGAGAGATTGAATAGGTTGGGCCTTTATTCCCTGGAGCGTAGAAGATTGAGGGGAGATTTGATAGAGGTGTATAAGATTTTGATGGGTATAGATAGAGTGAATGCAAGCAGGCTTTTTCCGCTGAGGCTAGGGGAGAAAAAAACCAGAGGGCATGGGTTAAGGGTGAAAGGAGAAAAGTTTAAAGGGAATATTAGGGGGGGCTTCTTCACGCAGAGAGTGGTGGGAGTGTGGAATGAGCTGCAGGATAAAGTGGTAAATGCGGGGTCACTTTTAACATTTAAGAAAAACTTGGACGGGTTCATGGATGAGAGGGGTGTGGAGGGATATGATCCAAGTGCAGGTCAGTGGGACTAGGCAAAAAATGGTTCGGCACAGACAAGAAGGACCAAAAGGCCTGTTTCTGAGCTGTAATTTTCTATGGTTCTATGGTTCTAAAGGCAGGGGAGTCTAAAACTAGAGGGCATAGTTTAAGGTGAGAGGGGAGAGATACAAAAGGGTCCAGAGGGGCAATTTTTTCACACACAAAGAACAAAGAACAGTACAGCACAGGAAACAGGCCCTTCGGCCCTCCAAGCCTGTGCCGCTCCTTGGTCCAACTAGACCAATCGTTTGTATCCCTCCATTCCCAGGCTGCTCACGTGACTATCCAGGTAAGTCTTAAACGATGTCAGCGTGCCTGCCTCCACCACCCTACTTGGCAGCGCATTCCAGGGCCCCACCACCCTCTGCGTAAAAAACGTCCCTCTGATATCTGAGTTATACTTCGCCCCTCTCAGCTTGAGCCCGTGACCCCTCGTGATCGTCACCTCCGACCTGGGAAAAAGCTTCCCACTGTTCACCCTATCTTTACCCTTCATAATCTTGTACACCTCTATTAGATCTCCCCTCATTCTCCGTCTTTCCAGGGAGAACAAGCCCAGTTTACCCAATCTCTCCTCATAGCTAAGACCCTCCATACCAGGCAACATCCTGGTAAACCTTCTCTGCACTCTCTCTAACGCCTCCACGTCCTTCTGGTAGTGCGGCGACCAGAACTGGACGCAGTACTCCAAATGTGGCCTAACCAGCGTTCTATACAGCTGCATCATCAGACTCCAGCTTTTATACTCTATACCCCGTCCTATAAAGGCAAGCATACCATATGCCTTCTTCACCACCTTCTCCACCTGTGTTCCCACCTTCAAGGATTTGTGGACTTGCACACCTAGGTCCCTCTGTGTTTCTATACTCCTGATGACTCTGCCATTTATTGTATAACTCCTCCCTACATTATTTCTTCCAATAATGGTGGTGAGTGTCTGGAACGAGCTGCCAGAGGTAGTAGTAGAGGCGGGTACAATTTTGTCTTTTAAAAAGCATTTAGACAGTTACATGAGTAAGATGGGTATAGAGGGATGTGGGCCAATCTCGGGCAATTGGGACTAACTTAGTGGTTTAAAAAGAAGGGCGGCATGGACAAGTTGGGCCAAAGGGACTGTTTCCATGCTGTAAACTTCTATGACTCTGTAAGTAGTCTCACAACACTAGGTTAAAGTCCAACAGGTTTATTTCATAGCACGAGCTTTTGGCGCGCCGCTCCTTCATCAGGTGAGTGCCTTCAGGCTGGTGGTTCGGTGCCGGCATTGCAGCAGTTTCCAGTCTTTAGTGATCTGAATGAGGAGACATAGAACATAGAACAGTACAGCACAGAACAGGCCCTTCGGCCCATGATGTTGTGCCGAGCTTTATCTGAAACCAAGATCAAGCTATCCCACTCCCTATCATCCTGGTGTGCTCCATGTGCCTATCCAATAACGAGGTGTGGATGGAGACGAGGTGTATCTTAGCCTAATTTGCTGCTGATAGGAATGCAAGTTGTGAGGAGGACACAGAGTCAGCAAAGGGTTACGGGTAGGTAAGTGAATGGGCACAGATTTGACAGATGAAGCATAATGTGGGAAAATGTGAGACTGCTGATTTTGACAGGAAGAATAGTAAAGCAGGATAAGATCTCCGAGCAGGTGTGGGCCATCCAGCCCCTCGAGCCTGCTGCTCTATTCAATACAATCATAGCCGATCTCATCTCAACCTCACTTTCCTGCCTCTTCTCCATAAACCTTCAACTCACTACTGATTACTGTGTATCTAACCCTGTGCTGTACCTGTCCTGGGAGTGTTTGATGGGGACAGTGTAGAGGGAGCTTTACTCTGTATCTAACCCCGTGCTGTACCTGTCCTGGGAGTGTTTGATGAGGGACAGTGTAGAGGGACCTTCACTCTGTATCTAACCTCGTGCTGTACCTGTCCTGGGAGTGTTTGATGGGGACAGTGTAGAGGGAGCTTTACTCTGTATCGAACCCCGTGCTGTACCTGTCCTGGGAGAGTTTGATGGGGACAGTGTAGAGGGACCTTTGCTCTGTATCTAACCTCGTGCTGTTCCTGTCCTGGGAGTGTTTGATGGGGACAGTGTAGAGGGAGCTTTACTCTGTATCTAACCTCGTGCTGTCCCTGTCCTGGGAGTGTTTGATGGGGACAGTGTAGAGGGACCTTTGCTCTGTATCTAACCTCGTGCTGTTCCTGTCCTGGGAGTGTTTGATGGGGACAGTGTAGAGGGAGCTTTACTCTGCATCTAACCCCGTGCTGTACCTGTCCTGGGAGTGTTTGATGGGGACAGTGTAGAGGGAGCTTTACTCTGCATCTAACCCCGTGCTGTACCTGTCCTGGGAGGGTTTGATGGGGACAGTGTGAGCCTGACTGAGAATATATTTCCTTTGCCAGTAGTAAAATGTTACATCTTGATGAGTATATTTTTTCCCAACGTTTTGGGCTTGGTGTGATATAGACATTAACATTCTGGGGTTGGTGTAATATATACTTTTTCAGCTTGGTGTGTATGCAGAGGAGAGAAAAGAAATAAAATGTCAGTTTGGGCTGGAATTGCTATCCAGTTGCTTATTATCTTTGCAGCTTATTGGTAAAAGATTGGCGGAAAATTGATTTGTGTATTTGGTAATATTATACACTGACAGTGAAATAGATAAGAAATTGGATTTCAGGCCTGTTGCCTTTCATCGAGTCGAGAGTAAGTTGGCGAGACCATGACGGATGAAAGAGCCACAGAACGTACAAGTGTTGAAGTAACGTCAAAACACAATCCCTTGTGTTCTTGCACCGTATGGTGATATGCTGCCACGTGAATGTACTGCTCTCAGAAACCTGTACCAAATACATGCAAAATACTGCTGTTGCTCAAATCTGAAAAATTAACAGTGAATCTCAGCCGGTCTTTGTTCTTTAGAGGGATATGGTCCCCAGGAGGGTAGGGGGTTTTAGTTCAGTCGGGCAGCATGGTCGGTGCAGGCTTGGAGGGCCGAAGGGACTGTTCCTGTGCTGTAATTTTCTTTGTTCTTTGTCTGACCGCATCTGTGGAGAGAGAATAGAGCCAACGTTTCGAGCCAGTATAAATCTTGTCCTATTCTCCTCGTCTCAAGTTCTGACGAAGGGTCATCCAGACTCGAATCGTTGGCTCTATTCTCTCTCCGCCGGAGCTTTCAGACTCGCTGAGATTTTCCAGAATATTCTGTTTTTGTTGTTGAACCTGTACCGAATGCTTGTTGACGCACAGGCGGGCTTTCTGAAGGCCGAAGTTGCTGTGGTTGTAATTGTTGCCCACCGGAAGCTTGCTTTTCTGATCCTAATGGTGTTCCATTCTTCCTAGCCCAAAGAGTCGCCTGATTCTGGTGAAGAAGGAGAAGCTGGAGTACATTCCCGGGGAACATGACTACGGGCTCTTCCCAGCTCCGATCCACGTTGGTGAGTCTTGTCTTGCACTGTGCCATCTTCCTGCCAAAGTGGACAAGTTCACATTTTCCACAGTATGCTCCACCTGACAATTTTTTGGCCCACTCAACCTATCCATATCCCTTTGCAGACTTTCTACCTCCCCTTCAAAACTTTCTCTGTCATCAGCAGATTTTTGGGAGTGTTTTAGAAACCAGCGGAAAGGTCAATGAAGAGGAAATTAGAATAGGAGAGTAAACTAGCCAGGAATACTGAAACAAAGTGTAAGATCTTGTGGAAGTATATGAAAAGGAAGAGAGTAGCTAAAGTAAACATTGGCTTCTTAGCTCTGATTTTCCAACGTTCCTTGGATTTGGAAGGGGTCCTGTTGGATTGGAAATTAGAAATGTTACACTGCTTACAATGCTACACTGACCAAAGATATGCAGGTTAGGTGGATTGCCCATGCTAAATTACCCCTTAGTGTCCAAAGATGTGCAGGTTAGGTGGATTGGCCATGCTAAATTACCCCTTAGTGTCCAAAGATGTGCAGGTTAGGTGGATTGGCCATGCTAAATTACCCCTTAGTGTCCAAAGATGTGCAGGTTAGGTGGATTGGCCATGCTAAATTGCCCAGAGTATCCTGGGATGTGTAGGTTAGTGGGGTGTGTGGGGTTTGGGTGGGATTGTTGTCAGTGCAGGCTCGATGGGCCAAATGGTCTCCTCCTGCACTGTAGCGATTCTATGGTTCTATGCTTTTCAAGAAAGGAAAGCGAGAAAGCAGTGAACTACAGGCCAGTTAGCCTGACATCAGTTGTTGGGGAAACGTCGGAATCTGTTACAAAGGAAGTCTTAACGATGCACTTAGAAAAGCAGAGTATGATTAGAACAAGACAACTTGAAGGGTAATCCTGTTTGACAAATTTATTTGAGTTTTTTTTTTGAGGATGTAACTCGTAGAGTAGATGCAGCATATCTGGATTTCCAACAGACGTTCGATAATTCTATAGGTATGTCAAGAACAGAAGGTTGGTTAGGGCAAGTTTAGGGCCAGTTATAGATGGCAGAGGGAAGTTATGTGTGGAACCGGAGGAGATTGGTGAAGCATTGAACCAATATTTCTCTTCGGTGTTCACGCAAGGGGACATGAATATAGCTGAGGAGGACACTGGGTTGCAAGGGAGTAGAATAGACAGTATTACAGTTGATAAGGAGGATGTGCAGGATATTCTGGAGGGTCTGAAAATAGATAAATCCCCTGGTCCGGATGGGATTTATCCAAGGATTCTCTGGGAGGCAAGAGAAGTGATTGCAGAGCCTCTGGCTCTGATCTTCAGGTCGTCGTTGGCCTCTGGTATAGTACCAGAAGATTGGAGGTTAGCGAATGTTGTCCCATTGTTTAAGAAGGGGAACAGAGACTTCCCCGGGAATTATAGACCGGTGAGTCTCACTTCTGTTGTCGGCAAGATGTTGGAAAAAATTATAAGGGATAGGATTTATAGTTATTTGGAGAGTAATGAATTGATAGGTGATAGTCAGCATGGTTTTGTGGCAGGTAGGTCGTGCCTTACTAACCTTATTGAGTTTTTTGAGAAAGTGACCAAGGAGGTGGATGGGGGCAAGGCAGTGGACGTGGTATATATGGATTTTAGTAAGGCGTTTGATAAGGTTCACCATGGTAGGCTTCTGCAGAAAATGCAGATGTATGGGATTGGGGGTGATCTAGGAAATTGGATCAGGAATTGGCTAGCGGATAGGAAACAGAGGGTGGTGGTTGATAGTAAATATTCATCATGGAGTGCGGTTACAAGTGGTGTACCTCAGGGATCTGTTTTGGGGCCACTGCTGTTTGTAATATTTATTAATGATCTGGATGAGGGTATAGTTGGGTGGATTAGCAAATTTGCTGATGACACCAAAGTCGGTGGTGTGGTAGACAGTGAGGAAGGGTGTCGTAGTTTGCAGGAAGACTTAGACAGGTTGCAAAGTTGGGCCGAGAGGTGGCGGATGGAGTTTAATGCGGAGAAGTGTGAGGTAATTCACTTTGGTAGGAATAACAGATGTGTTGAGTATAGGGCTAACGGGAGGACTTTGAATAGTGTGGAGGAGCAGAGGGATCTAGGTGTATGTGTGCATAGATCCCTGAAAGTTGGGAATCAAGTAGATAAGGTTGTTAAGAAGGCATATGGTGTCTTGGCGTTTATTGGTAGGGGGATTGAATTTAGGAGTCGTAGCGTTATGTTGCAACTGTACACAACTCTGGTGCGGCCGCACTTGGAGTACTGTGTGCAGTTCTGGTCCCCACATTACAGGAAGGATGTGGAGGCTTTGGAGAGGGTGCAGAGGAGGTTTACCAGGATGTTGCCTGGTATGGAGGGGAGATCCTATGAGGAGAGGCTGAGGGATTTGGGATTGTTTTCGCTGGAAAGGCGGCGGCTAAGAGGGGATCTTATTGAAACATATAAGATGATTAGAGGTTTAGATAGGGTGGATAGTGATAGCCTTTTTCCTCTGATGGAGAAATCCAGCACGAGGGGGCATGGCTTTAAATTGAGGGGGGGTAGTTATAGAACCGATGTCAGGGGTAGGTTCTTTACCCAGAGGGTGGTGAGGGATTGGAATGCCCTGCCAGCATCAGTTGTAAATGCGCCTAGTTTGGGGGCGTTTAAGAGATCCGTAGATAGGTTCATGGACGAAAAGAAATTGGTTTAGGTTGGAGGGTCACAGTTTTTTTTTTAACTGGTCGGTGCAACATCGTGGGCCGAAGGGCCTGTTCTGCGCTGTAATGTTCTATGTTCTATGTTCTATAAGGTGCCACACAAAAGGTTAACAAACAAGATAAGGGCTCATGGAATTGAGGGTGATATTTTAGCATGGATAGAGGATTGGTTAATGGATAGAAAACAGAGTGGGCATGAATGAGGTTATTTTCAAGTTGGCAGGCAGTGAATAATGGAGTGCCGCAACGGTCAGTGCTGGGGCCTCAGCTATTCACATCTATTGAATGGGTCAGATGAAGAGGCAGAGAATAATTGCTGGTGACACCAAGCTAGGTGGGAAGGTAAGCTGTGGGGAGGACACAGAGCGGCTGCAAAGAGATATAGATAGGCTAAGTGCGGAGACAGCGAGATGGCAGAGGGAGTTTAATGCAGGGGAAATGTGAACCTGTTCACTTTGTAATGAATAGAAAAGCAGAATATTTTTAAATCATGTGAAACTCAAGTGTTGATGTTCAAAAGAGACTTGGGTTGCTTGTACAAGGAACGCAGAAAGTTGGCGTGTAGGTGGAGGAAGCAATTAGGCAAATTACATGTTGGCCTTTGTTACAAGGGGATTGGAATACATGAATGAAGAAATCTTGCTCCAGTTGTACAGGGTCTTGGTGAGAAAACATCTGGAATATTGTGTGTAGTTCTGGTCTTCGCGCTGAAGAAAGGATCTACTTGCTATCGACGTGATGCAGCGAAGGTTCACCAGATTAGTCCCGGGGATGAGGGGGTTGCCCTGTGATGGGAGGCTGAGTAAATTGGGCTTCTGTTCTCTGGAGTTACGGAGAACGAGAGGCGATCTCATTGAAATGTGGAAAATTCTGAAGGGGTTTGATGGGGTGAACGCTGAGAGATTGTTTCAGTCTCAGGGTAAGGGGGGGCACAGTCTCAGGGTAAGGGGGGGACACAGTCTCAGGGTAAGGGGGGCACAGTCTCAGGGTAAGGGGGGGACACAGTCTCAGGGTAAGGGGGGGACACAGTCTCAGGGTAAGGGGGGGACACAGTCTCAGGGTAAGGGGGGGACACAGTCTTAGGGTAAGGGGGGGACACAGTCTCAGGGTAAGGGGGGGCATAGTCTCAGGGTAAGGGGGGGCATAGTCTCAGGGTAAGGGGGGGCATAGTCTCAGGGTAAGGGGGGCACAGTCTCAGGGTAAGGGGGGGGCACAGTCTCTGGGTAAGGAGGGGCACAGTCTCCGGGTGAGGGGGCACAGTCTCAGGGTAAGGGGGGGCACAGTCTCAGGGTAAGGGGGGGTACAGTCTCAGGGTAAGGGGGGCACAGTCTCAGGGTAAGGGGGGGCACAGTCTCAGGGTAAGGGGGGCACAGTCTCAGGGTAAGGGGTGGGCACAGTCTCAGGGTAAGGGGGGGCACAGTCTCAGGGTAAGGGGGGGGCACAGTCTCAGGATGAGGGGGCACAGTCTCAGGGTAAGAAGGGGCACAGTCTCAGGGTAAGGGGGGGCACAGTCTCAGGGTGAGGAGGGCACAGTCTCAGGGTGAGGGGGGCACAGTCTCAGGGTGAGGGGGGCACAGTCTCAGGGTGAGGGGGGCACAGTCTCAGGGTGAGGGGGGCACAGTCTCAGGGTGAGGGGGGCACAGTCTCAGGGTGAGGGGGCACAGTCTCAGGGTGAGGGGGGCACAGTCTCAGGGTGAGGGGGGCACAGTCTCAGGGTGAGGGGGGCACAGTCTCAGGGTGAGGGGGGCACAGTCTCAGGGTGAGGGGGGCACAGTCTCAGGGTGAGGGGGGCACAGTCTCAGGGTGAGGGGGGCACAGTCTCAGGGTGAGGGGGGCACAGTCTCAGGGTGAGGGGGGCACAGTCTCAGGGTGAGGGGGGCACAGTCTCAGGGTGAGGGGGGCCCAGTCTCAGGGTGAGGGGGCACAGTCTCAGGGTGAGGGGGGCACAGTCTCAGGGTGAGGGGGGCACAGTCTCAGGGTGAGGGGGGCACAGTCTCAGGGTGAGGGGGGCACAGTCTCAGGGTGAGGGGGGCACAGTCTCAGGGTGAGGGGGGCACAGTCTCAGGGTGAGGGGGCACAGTCTCAGGGTGAGGGGGGCACAGTCTCAGGGTGAGGGGGGCACAGTCTCAGGGTGAGGGGGGCACAGTCTCAGGGTGAGGGGGGGCACAGTCTCAGGGTGAAGGGGGGCACAGTCTCGGTGAGGGGGGGCACAGTCTCGGTGAGGGGGGGCACAGTCTCGGGGTAAGGGGGGGCACAGTCTCAGGGTAAGGGGGGGCACAGTCTCGGGGTAAGGGGGGGGCCTACAGTCTCAGGGTAAGGGGGGGCCACTAGTCTCAGGGTAGTGGGGGGGGGGAGAGGCACAGACTCAGGGTAGTGGGGGGGGGGGGGGCACGGTCTCAGGGTAGTGGGGGGGGATCCACAGTCTCAGGGTAGGGGGGGGAGTCCACAGTCTCGGGGTAGTGGGAGGGGATCCACAGTCTCGGGGTAATGGGGGGGGGGCCACAGTCTCGGGGTAGTGGGGGGAGTCCACAGTCTCGGGGTAGTGGGGGGAGTCCACAGTCTCGGGGTAGTGGGGGGAGTCCACAGTCTCGGGGTAGTGGGAGGGGATCCACAGTCTCGGGGTAATGGGGGGGGGCCACAGTCTCGGGGTAGTGGGGGGAGTCCACAGTCTCGGGGTAGTGGGGGGAGTCCACAGTCTCGGGGTAGTGGGGGGAGTCCACAGTCTCGGGGTAGTGGGAGGGGATCCACAGTCTCGGGGTAGTGGTGGGGAGTCCACAGTCTCGGGGTAGTGGGGGGAGTCCACAGTCTCGGGGTAGTGGTGGGGAGTCCACAGTCTCGGGGTAGTGGTGGGGAGTCCACAGTCTCGGGGTAGTGGTGGGGAGTCCACAGTCTCGGGGTAGTGGGGGGAGTCCACAGTCTCGGGGTAGTGGGAGGGGATCCACAGTCTCGGGGTAATGGGGGGGGGGGGGCCCAGTCTCAGGGTAGTGGGGGGGGGTCCACAGTCTCGGGGTAGTGGGAGGGGATCCACAGTCTCGGGGTAGTGGGGGGGGTCCACAGTCTCGGGTAGTGTGGGGGGGGGCCACAGTCTCAGGGTAGTGGGTGGGATGGTCCACAGTCTCAGGGTAACAGCTGGGGATAGACAGATGTTTGGCGTCTCTTGGTCACGGGGAACGGGTGGGAAAATGGAGCCTGTTGAAACCCGGGCTCGGATTGAAATGGCAGAGCAAGCTCGATGGGACATGTGGTCCACTCCTCATTTTTCCTGCTGTTGTGTTACTTTGGAACTTCCAATTATTGTTGTGTGAAACCTGAATGATTAAAGCGCATTCCCGGCTCCCCAAAAACACATTTAATGCTTCTCCATGAAAGTAGCCACGTCAAAGATGCAGAGATAGCATTACTGTGCTGAGGATTGCCAGGGTCTGTTATACCTGTCGGCTGAGCAGCTAGTCACATGGACAGTGGTGGCGAGGGTTCTTGTCTTCCCAGCCGAGGGAGTGCACGAAGATTATATCGTTACCAAAGACAGCATGTGTCGTCCTGTACATTGCTGCTGTTGTGCTGGGTCGGTGCCAGATGATGTAATCGCAGCTGCGTAGGGTGGATCAAGGCTGTAACAGTTCATCTCACACTTGCTGCATGGCATGCCTGAACTCAAAATATGCGAACGGCTGATTCGTGGGATTCTCCGAGCCTTGCAGCCGAGTAATGATCAAACCCCGTCATTAGGCAAGAGACTTTCAGTCATTGAACTTGTCTTTGATTGGAGACGAAGCTGCGTTTACCTGGATTTGACCTCGGTGTAGGCTGGCCCTCGATAGCCCAGCTAGTGCTGAGAGTGCCATGTGTGGTGGGTGGGTGAACCCCCCCCCCCCAGGGACACCCAGGGCTGAGCAGCTCCTGTGTCAAACTCAGCACCTTCCCCAGGAGCTCCGGATAACACCAAGAATCATAGAGTCATAGAGGTTTACAGCATGGAAACAGGCCCTTCGGCCCAACTTGTCCATGCCGCCTTTTTTTTTAAACCCCTAAGCTAATCCCAATTGCCCACATTTGGCCCATATCCCTCCATACCCATCTTGCCATGTAACTGTCTAAATGCTTTTTGAAGGACAAAATTGTACCCGCCTCTACTACTGCCTCTGGCAGCTCATTCCAGACACTCACCACCCTCTGTGTGAAAACCCGAGCAACACTTCCATTGACATTACATGCACACAAAATAGAAACACACATCGAAACACAGAAGATAGGAGCAGGAGGAGGCCATTTGGCCCTTCGAGCCTGCTCCCGCCATTCATCACGATCGTGGCTGATCATCCAACTCAATAGCCTAATCCTGCTTTCTCCCCATAACCTTTGATCCCATTCGCCCCAAGTGCTATATCCAGCCGCCTCTTGAATACATTCAATGTTTTGGCATCAACTACTTCCTGTGGTAATGAATTCCACAGGCTCACCGGGTGAAGAAATGTCTCCTCACCTCCGTCCTAAATGGTCTACCCCGAGTCCTCAGACTGTGACCCCCTGGTTCTGGACTCCCCCCACCATCGGGAACATCCTCCCTGCATCTACCCTGTCCAGTCCTGTTAGAATTTTATAAGCCTCTGAGATTCCCCCTCAATTGTCTGAACTCCAGTGAAAACAATCCTAACCAAGTCAACCTCTCCTCAATGATAGGCTTGCTCATGTTGGGGATGTTGACCGTGAGGTGTGTGTCTCGGCAATCGGCTGAAAGAATGCAGTGCAGCAGGGAAAGAAAGAGAGAGGGCAACAGAGCATTTAGACAGGAGTTTTCAATCTTGTGGACTGCACGGTGGCACAGTGGTTAGCACTGCTGCCTCACAGTGCCAGGGACCCGGGTTCGATTCCCGGCTTGAGTCAATGTCTGTGCGGAGTCTGCACCTTCTCCCCGTGTCTGCGTGGGTTTCCTCCGGGTGCTCCGGTTTCCTCCCACACTCCAAAGATGTGCTGGTTAGGGTGCATTGACCCAAACGGGCGTCGGGGTGTGGCGACTAGGGGAATTTCACAGTAACTTCATTGCAGTGTTAATGTAAGCCTTACTTGTGACTAATAAATAAACTTTTACTTTTTACTTTGCCCCCAAAACACTCCACTGAACCCCGAGGCAGTCCACATACAGCCCCCCCCGCCCCCCCCCGTGCTCTTTGAAAAGCCTGCGGTTGTGATTCCGGCTTGTTTAGTCAAGCGATCACTTCTAGTAGAGTAAAGGCAGACGCTGGAATCCGAAACAAAAGCAGAAAATGCTGGGGGAACCCGGCAGATCTGGCAGCATCTGTGGAGAGAGAATAGAGCCAATGTTTCGGGTCTGGGTGACCTTTCCTCAGAGCTGACACAGGGTCACCCAGTGCTGGCTCTCCTCTGATGATTGTCTGATGCAGTTGCTGCTTGGTAACCTTTAGCCTTGTTGGGAGTGCAAGAGGAGAGGGGGGCAGGTGTTTTACCAGGCCTGTCAATGTAAGATGCCTTTGACTTTATTTTACAGCAGCGTCTGCTGTTGTGGAAGTCAGTCAAAACGGACGGCAAATTAAAGACAAAGGTTGCGTTAATTACTTGCTATTCCTCTGGGTTAAAGTACTCTAAACCCTTCAACTTTGTTCCCTGTTTAAGAGCGGCTTTGCTTTGCCAGCAGCTGCCCTCCATTAACACCTTAGTGCACTTGGCAGCGCTCCACATCCTTGAGAACAAACGCTTGCCTCATTCAGTCAGGAAAAAGGGGCAACAGGGGAAAGAAGAATGAAGTCCAAACCATTATTCATTCTCCCTGAAACCTCTTCGAGGTTGCCTGAAGTGTCTCTGCAAAGAAACTGTGGAAGGTAAGGTAAATGGGCAGAATGGTCTCCCTCACTTGTTATTCATCTTTGGGATAAGGTGCAGCTAACTGTAAGCCACCTCGGTCTTTGTAGGAAGTTGGAGTAGGCCATTTGGCCCTTCGAGCCTGCTCCGCCATTCAACATTATCACGGTTGATCCTCTCTCTCAGCGCTCTCCCCTTGACACCTTCAGAGTCTACGCATCTATCTACGTCCTTCTGAAATATATTCAGTGATTTGGCCTTCGCAGCTTTCTGTGGTAGAGAATTCCACAGCTTCACCACCCACCTGAGTGAAGAGGTTTCTCCTCAACTCAGTCCTAAATGGCCGTGTCCTGAGACTGTACCCCTTGTTCTAGACCACGCCCCCACCCCCACCCCCCCCCCCCCCCCCCCCCCCCCACCCCCCCACCCCAGCCAGAGGAAACAACATCCCTGAAAGTTTTAAAAGTTAATTTATCAGTGTCACAAGTAGGCTTACATTAACACTGCAATGGAGTTACTATGAAAATCCCCTAGTCGCCACACTCCGGCACCCGTTCGGGTACACTGAGGGAGAATTTAGCATGGCCAGTGCACCCTAACCAGCACGTCTTTCGGACCGTGGGAGGAAACCGGAGCACCCGGAGGAAACCCACGCAGACATGGGGAGAACGTGCAGACTCCACACAGACAGTGACCCAAGCTGGGAATCGAACCCAGGTCCCTAGCGCTGTGAGGCAGCAGTGCTAAGCGCTGTGAGGCAGCAGTGCTAACCACTGTGCCACGCCAGACTGAATCTGGTCTGTCTAGCCCTGTCTGAATATTATATGTTTTGATTAGATTCCCTCTCTCAATTCCAGTGGATACAAGCCCAGCCAGCCCTATCTCTCCTCCTACAACAATCCTGCCATCCCGGGAATCAGTCTGGTGAACCTGCACTCCCTCTACGGCAAAACATCCTTCCTTAGATAAGGAAGCTAAAGGTGCACACAGTACTCCAGGTGTGGTCTCACCAAGGCCAGATACAGCTGCAGGAAGGCATCCTTGCTCCTGTACTCCAGCCCTCTTGCAGTGAAGGCCAACATACTACTTGCCTTTACTAACTGCTTGCTGGAGCTGCATTTTCAGTAACAGAAAATGTAACAAAAGCAAACTGAGGGGAGAACTTTGGCCTTTCTTTTCCTTTGTTCCGCTTGTGTATCAGTAGACAGCGGAAGCATTGTGTGACATTTCTAAAACTGATAGTTGCTGCATCGATGCTTTCTTATTCTCTCCTGTTATGTTCCAGTATGGTCGTTCAGAACCAGAGGTCCCAGCAGCTGTTTGCTGTGGTCAGTCCCTGGGGCTCTGTGCTCCCATGCAGCTGCGGTCAGTCCGGTTCCGGGGCTCTGCTCCCATGCAGCTGTGGTCACTCTGGCCCCTGGGGCTCTGTGCTCCCATGTAGCTGTGGTCAGTCAGTCCCCTGGGGCTCTGTGCTCCCAGGCAGCTGTGGGTCAGTCCCCTGGGG
>NW_027591866.1:0-71349 GCF_964213995.1 Mustelus asterias | reverse complement strand
GGGGCAGTGTGTGAGAGAGGGGGCAGTGTGTGAGAGAGGGGGGCAGTGTGTGAGAGAGGGGGCAGTGTGTGAGAGAGGGGGGCAGTGTGTGAGAGAGGGGGGCAGTGTGTGAGAGAGGGGGCAGTGTGTGAGAGAGGGGGCAGTGTGTGAGAGAGGGGGCAGTGTGTGGAGAGAGGGGGCAGTGTGTGAGAGGGGGGCAGTGGGTTGTGTGAGAGAGGGGGCAGTGTGTGAGAGAGGGGGGGCAGTGTGTGTGAGAAGGGGGCAGTGTGTGAGAGAGGGGGGCAGTGTGTGAGAGAGGGGGGCAGTGTGTGAGAGAGGGGGGCAGTGTGTGAGAAGGGGGGCAGTGTGTGAGAGAGGGGGGCAGTGTGTGTGAGAGGGGGCAGTGTGTGTGAGAGAGGGGGGCAGTGTGTGAGAGAGGGGGGCAGTGTGTGAGAGAGGGGGGCAGTGTGTGAGAGAGGGGGCAGTGTGTGAGAGAGGGGGCAGTGTGTGAGAAGGGGGGCAGTGTGTGAGAGAGGGGGCAGTGTGTGTGAGAGGGGGGCAGTGTGTGAGAGAGGGGGCAGGTGTGTGAGAGAGGGGGCAGTGTGTGAGAGAGGGGGGCAGTGTGTGAGAGAGGGGGCAGTGTGTGAGAGAGGGGGGCAGTGTGTGTGAGAGAGGGGGCAGTGTGTGAGAGAGGGGGCAGTGTGTGAGAGAGGGGGCAGTGTGTGTGAGAGAGGGGGCAGTGTGAGAGAGGGGGGGCAGTGTGTGAGAGAGGGGGGCCAGTGTGTGAGAGAGGGGGCAGTGTGTGTGAGAGGGGGGCAGTGTGTGAGAGAGGGGGGCAGTGTGTGAGAGAGGGGGCAGTGTGTGTGAGAGACGGGGCAGTGTGTGAGAGAGGGGGGGCAGTGTGTGAGAGAGGGGGGGCAGTGTGTGAGAGAGGGGGGCAGTGTGTGAGAGAGGGGGGCAGTTGTGTGAGAGAGGGGGCAGTGTGTGTGAGAGAGGGGGCAGTGTGTGAGAGAGGGGGGGCAGTGTGTGAGAGAGGCGGGGGCAGTGTGTGTGAGAGAGGGGGCAGTGTGTGAGAGAGAGGGGGCAGTGTGTGAGAGAGGGGGGCAGTGGTGTGAGAGGGGGGCAGTGTGTGAGAGAGGGGGGCAGTGTGTGAGAGAGGGGGGCAGTGTGTGAGAGAGGGGGGCAGTGTGTGAGAGAGGGGGGCAGTGTGTGAGAGAGGGGGGCAGGTGTGTGAGAGAGGGGGGGCAGTGTGTGAGAGAGGGGGCAG
This sequence comes from Mustelus asterias, assembly GCF_964213995.1. Lineage (NCBI taxonomy): Eukaryota > Metazoa > Chordata > Chondrichthyes > Carcharhiniformes > Triakidae > Mustelus > Mustelus asterias. The sequence continues at coordinate 70,103 of NW_027591866.1, read as the reverse complement.
TGTGTGAGAGAGGGGGGCAGTGTGTGAGAGAGGGGGGCAGTGTGTGAGAGAGGGGGGCAGTGTGTGAGAGAGGGGGCAGTGTGTGAGAGAGGGGGCACTGTGTGAGAGAGGGGGGCACTGTGGTGAGAGAGGGGCGGGGGCAGTGTGTGAGAGAGGGGGCAGTGTGTGAGAGAGGGGGGCAGTGTGTGAGAGAGGGGGGCAGTGTGTGAGAGAAGGGGGCAGTGTGTGTGAGAGGGGGGCAGTGTGTGAGAGAGGGGGGCAGTGTGTGAGAGAAGGGGGCAGTGTGTGTGAGAGGGGGGCAGTGTGTGAGAGAGGGGGGGGGGGAGTGTGTGAGAGAGGGGGGCAGTGTGTGAGAGAGGGGGGGGCAGTGTGTGAGAGAGGGGGCAGTGTGTAAGAGAGGGGGGGGAGTGTGTGAGAGAGGGGGGCAGTGTGTGTGAGAGAGGGGGGCAGTGTGTGTGAGAGTGGGGGCAGTGTGTGAGAGAGGGGGGCAGTGTGTGAGAGAGGGGGGGGAGTGTGTGAGAGAGGGGGGCAGTGTGTGAGAGAGGGGGGGGAGTGTGTGAGAGAGGGGGGCAGTGTGTGAGAGAGGGGGGGGAGTGTGTGAGAGAGGGGGGCAGTGTGTGAGAGTGGGGGCAGTGTGTGAGAGAGGGGGCAGTGTGTGTGAGAGAGGGGGGCAGTGTGTGGGAGAGGGGGCAGTGTGTGAGAGAAGGGCAGTGTGTGTGAGAGTGGGGGCAGTGTGTGTGAGAGGGGGGCAGTGTGTGAGAGAGGGGGGGAGTGTGTGAGAGAGGGGGGCAGTGTGTGAGAGTGGGGGCAGTGTGTGAGAGAAGGGCAGTGTGTGAGAGAGGGGGGCAGTGTGTGAGAGAGGGGGCAGTGTGTGAGAGAAGGGCAGTGTGTGTGAGAGTGGGGGCAGAGTGTGAGAGAGGGGGGGGGAGTGTGTGAGTGAGGGGCGCAGTGTGTGAGAGAGGGGGCAGTGTGTGAGAGAGGGCGCAGTGTGTGAGAGAGGGGGGCAGTGTGTGAGAGAGGGGGCAGTGTGTGAGAGGGGGGCAGTGTGTGAGAGAGGGGGGGGGGAGTGTGTGAGAGAGGGGGGGGGGAGTGTGTGAGAGAGGGGGGCAGTGTGTGAGAGAGGGGGCAGTGTGTGAGAGGGGGGCAGTGTGTGCAACTGGGCATTGCACGCTCAGATGTTCAGACTGAAGTTCTGAAACTCTGCTCAACTTGCTAAAGTGTGATTTAAATCAAGAAGAGAAACATTACTTTTATTTAGATCAGTTTTACTTAATGATCAGTCCAACTTCAGGGGTTGGGAAGGTTTTAGAAGCAGTCGGGGAAATGTCCCGACACTTGAAGAGGTTGGAGTTAATTTCAGAAAGCAGCATGGATTTGTAAAAGGCCGACCCTGCCCGGTAAATCTAGTTGAATTGTTCTGCTGAAATGATAGTGAAGGCTGATGATCGTTACGATACATGTTGTCTATCGGCATTTTAAGCCCCAAGTTTTTAACATACTGCCACATAAAAGGCTGGTTAATAAAATTGAGACACATGGAATAGAAGGTTCAGTGTCAGTGTGGATATAAAATCAGCTTATGGGTAGAAAATAGCGAGTTATGGTAAATGGGTGTTTTTGACTGGAGGATGGTTAGCAGTGGGATTCCCCAGTGATCAATGCTTGGGCCACTGCTGTTTCCATAGATACAAACGATTTGGATATTGGAATGTAGACTAAAATTTCAAAACTTGTGAATGATAGCAAACCTATTTAAATTGGAGAGACTCAAAAGGCAACACAACAGCCATAGTGGGAAGTGGACAGACAATGAGCGTGAATAGTCCGCCCCGCAGAGTAACAATGTTTAATAACCTTACAATGCCAGCTAAGGAAGCTCTTTCTGGAGCCTCTGCTTGCTTGGCTTATGGAGCAGCATCTCATCCATTTTGACATCTATGTTGACATTCGAGCTTGCCTGAACCCCATGGTCACAAAAGGCCATTCTCACTTTTTGTACTGCTTTTAAAGAATGAGATATCTCATGGATCCTCAGATTCTCAGGAATCCTTGGATTCAACATAAAGAACCTGTTCAGTGCATTGATCCATGTTTGCACAGGGATACACTTTGTGGGATCCAGAGTGGAAAATCAGCCCCAACACCTCTCCTTGTAAATCTCTGGTTGGTGAACAAAAAAAATGATGGTGTGAGGCAGCAAGTCCTTGTTGGGGATTGGAAGCCAATTTGATGTTCATTGTTATTGCTTTGACAGCGAGAATGTCACAGGACCAGGCTTGGTTCCAGGATAGTGCCTCCTTTGAGTTAAACACTACAGCTGAACTGCTGAAGGGTGATCCAGAGGGTAAGTTGATAAGTGGTTAGCTTTAATATAAAAAAATACAGCTATCTCAAGATATTTCCTTTTATTTCCCACACCTGTTTCACCTCCACCTGTTGGGGAATCAGGTGTTGGCGATATACCTTGACACTATCTGCTAAAAGGAAGCAGTCACACCTCGGTGGTACAATTACTCCCCAAGGGAGATCCTAAATAATTTGGGGTGCCTATGATCTGACTCTGGGGATCTTTATTCCCATTAACATTCTAATACATTTTTGTTTTGAGTCTTTGCAAGTTAATGTGAAAAAAAGCCTCTGGCCAAGACGGTACCCATCGCAGGAAATGAAAGTTGATGAGGAGAGGATGGTACTGGTATGAATTGTACCATATAAGAGAGTGGAAAGTATGACACTCTTATTGATAAAAGGAGGAAGCCAGGAAATCCTAGGGCAACTATTCTCTGTTGTGGGTGAAATTCAGAAGCCCGTGTTCCAGCAGGCAGCTTAACAAGGAATGGCCTGCTCAGAGACAATGAATTTGGATTTAGAACAAAGAAAAGTACAGCACAGGAACAGGCCCTTCAGCCCATAAGCCCGTGCTAATCATGATGCCTTAGCTAAACTAAAAAAAAAATCTTCTGCCCTGACTCGGTCCATATCCCTCCCATCCAGATGTCCTTCATTAATCGAGGGATTGAGTTTCGGAGTCGGGAGATAATGCTGCAGCTTTATAGGACCCTGGTTAGACCCCACTTGGAGTACTGCGCGCAGTTCTGGTCACCTCATTACAGGAAAGATGTTGAAGCCATTGAAAGGGTGCAGAGGAGATTTACAAGGATGTTGCCTGGATTGGGGGGCATGCCTTATGAGGATAGGTTGAGGGAGCTTGGTCTCTTCTCCCTGGAGAGACGAAGGATGAGAGGTGACCTGATAGAGGTTTACAAGATGTTGAGAGGTCTGGATAGGGTAGACTCTCAGAGGCTATTTCCAAGGGCTGAAATGGTTGCTACGAGAGGACACAGGTTTAAGGTGCTGGGGGGTAGGTACAGAGGAGATGTCAGGGGTAAGTTTTTCACTCAGAGGGTGGTGGGTGAGTGGAATCGGCTGACGTCGGTGGTGGTGGAGGCAAACTCGTTGGGGTCTTTTAAGAGACTTCTGGATGAGTACATGGGATTTAATGGGATTGAGGGCTATAGATAGGCCTAGAGGTGGGGATGTGATCGGCGCAACTTGTGGGCCGAAGGGCCTGTTTGTGCTGTGGCTTTCTATGTTCTATGTTCTATGTCTCTTAAATGTTGCCAATGTGCCTGCTTCCACCACTCTCTGTGTGAAAAACTTCCCCCGCACATCTCCCTTTAACTTTCTCTGATCATTGTCATTACAGCAGAGAATGGATGCCTACGGCCCATCAAGGCTATGATTTGTAAATGGCTGATTTTGTTCAACTGTTTGTTTTCGTGGTAATCGGTGCGTATAAATAAAAGGGATGTGGTGTAGGTTGTTCACTTGGATTTCCTGAAGACATTCGATAGGATGCAGCATTTGAGAGGAATTGCAAAAATTAGAGATCATTGTATGAATGGGAACATTGCTGTGTGGACAGAGAAATGGCTCAGGGTGCGAGGAGAATGAGAAGGTATACATTGTTCATTTGGATCGGCACCATGCCGACAGGAGCTTTAACCATTCTAAAGTTTTGTTTACCCTAAGATAAAGAGAACTTCTTTAGAAGGACAGCAAAATCCTGCAGCAATGGTTCCAGTACATGATGAGCAACCAGTGAAACTTGCTCAAAAGCAGGAGAGAATGACATGGGGTCATTGTGATGTCTCCAGGGTCAAACTGCCTGTCAATGCTCAGACCTCAAATTTCCTCATGATTTTTGCTGAGGAGGAGAACAACCTTACGCTGTATGGATGGGAAGGGATTTTAATAGGCCAGACTGAAAATCCCTGCAGCACTCAAACAATACAATTAATTACGTTGAAGCACTGTTGCTACTGTGAGGACATGTAAAGAGAATAAAAGTACACTCATACATCCCCTTTTCTGACCATAGGATTTGACAGCAAAAAAAGTGCAGTCACTGTTCTAATGTCGGAAAGGGTTAATGGTTTTGTTAATTACACAATAATGTCCGTGACAACATCGGCATGGCATCAAGGTCAGGTAACCAAGAGACTCCAAGTGAGCAAAATACAGAACAGTCTGTGTCCAGAGAACAATGTACTCACCACAAGGTCTTGGATGTAATAGCTTTAAGTAAATAGTTCCAAGTAAAACTAAATGCTGACTAGTGCCAAGTCACTCATAGAGAAAGAGAAACTCATCGAGACAGAAGACCATACAAGTAGAGGACAACAATCAGAAACATGACTGTCCAAAACATGTTGGAAGTACAGTTTAAAAATCTGAGACCACATTTTGCTAACCCAATGGGTGAAGATATTGGAACAGCTTGACTTCCCATTGAAAAAGAACAAGAAGAAGTCGTACCCTGGTAGGGAATGGTGAACCACTCAATTCCAGCAGCTACTGAATAGCCACTGTTAACGTCCTTGGGGTTACCATTGACCAGAAACTCAACTGGACTTCCCACATAAACACAGTGGCTACAAGAGCAGGTCAGAGGTTAGGAATACTGCGGCGAATAACTCACCTCCTGACTCCCCAAAGCCTATCCACCATCTACAAGGCACAGGTCGGGAGTGTGATGGAATACTCCCCACTTGCCTGGAAGGGTGCAATTCTAACAACATTCAAGAAGCTTGACACCATCCAGGACAAAGCAGCCCACTTGATTGGCACCACATTCGCAAACATCCACTCCCCCCACCGACGCTCTGTAGCAGCAGTGTGTACTATCTACAAGATGCACTGCAGCAATTCACCAAAGATCCTTAAACAGCAGCTTCCAAACCCATGACTACTTCCATCTAGAAGGACAAGGGCAGCAGATACATGGGAACATCACCACCTGCAAGTTCCCCTCCAAGCCTCTCACCATCCTGACTTGGAAATATATCGCCGTTCCTTCGCAGTCGCTGGGTCAAAATCCTGGAATTCCCTCCCTAACGATATTGTGGGTCAACCCACAGCACGGGGACTGCAGCGATTCAAGAAGGCAGCTCACCACCACCTTCTCAAGGGCAACTAGGGATGGGCAATAAATGCTGGCCAGCCAGCGACGCCCATGTTCCACGAATGAATAAAAGAAACTAACCATTCCACAGTCCTTCCAACACAATGGGTCTGCAGCAAGGACAGCGATGGCAGCTCTGTGATTGTTTGAAAAGCACCAATCAACCTCAGGCTTCAAGAGGGGCTCAAAAACACCAGGTCAGTATCCTTTTATATGTGACTAGGGCTGTAGCTGATGATGTCCTGGCATTGACTAGTACAGTAAGAAGTTTAACAACACCAGGTTAAAGTCCAACAGGTTTATTTGGTCGCAAAAGCCACTAGCTTTCGGAGCCTTAAGCTCCTTCTTCAGGTGAGTGGGTGAATTCTGAAGAATTTCCACTCACCTGAAGAAGGAGTTTAAGGCTCTGAAAGCTTGTGTGGCTTTTGCTACCAAATAAACCTGTTGGACTTTAACCTGGTGTTGTTAAACTTTTTACTGTGTTTACCCCAGTCCAACGCCAGCATCTCCACATAGTGACTAGTACCGCAGGTACTGCAGGGATCTGTGCTAGGACCCCAACTGTTCATATTATATATTAATGATTTGGATGGGGGAACTAAATGTATTATCTCCAAATTTGCAGATGACACAAAGCTGGTGGGAGGGTGAGCTGTGAGGAGGATACAGGGGCTTCAGTATGATTTGGACAGGCTGAGTATGTAGACATATGCAGGATAGTTGTAGTATCGTGTGGATAAATGTGAGGTTATCCACTTCAGCAGCAATAATAGGAAGACAGATTATTATTCGAATGGGTGTAAATTGAGGGAGACGGATACTCAGCGAAACCTTGGGGTCCTCATGCATCAGACATTTAAAGTAAGTGCGTAGGTAGAGCAGGCAGTAAAGAAGGCAAATGGTATGTTGGCCTTCATAGCAAGAACACTTGAGTGTAGGAACAGGGATGTTTTGCTGCAATTGTATCGGGCATTAATGAGGCCACACCTGGAGTATTGTGTGCAGTTTTGGTGTCCTTATCTGAGGAAGGATGTCCTTGCTATAGAGGGAGTACAGTGAAGGTTTACCAGGCTGATTCCTGGAATGGCAGGTCTGTCTATGAGGAGAGACTAAGTTGGTTAGCCATGAGGTGGAGATGCCGGCATTGGACTGGAGTGGGCACAATAAGAAGTCTCACAACACCCAAGTTAAAGGAGCAGCACTCTGAAAGCTCGTGATTCCAAATAAACCTGTTGGAGTTTAACCTGGTGTTGTGAGACTTCTTACTAAGTCAGTTAAAGAATCATAGAATCATACAGTGCAGAAGGAGGCCATTCAGCCCATCAAGTCTGCACCGACCACAATCCCACCTAGGCTGCATCCCCATAACCCTATACATTTAACCTAACTAGTTCCCCTGACAATAAAGGTCAATTTAGCATGGCCAATCCACCTAACCTGCACATCTTTGGTTAGGATTACATTTATTGGAGTTTAGAAGATTGAGAGGGGATCTCATAGAAATGTATAAACTTCTAACAGGGTTAGACAGGGTAGATTCAGAAAGAATGTTCCCACTGGTGGGGGGAGTCTAGAACTAGGGGTCATAGTTTGAGGATAAGGAGTAAACCTTTTAGAACTGAGGTGAGGAGAAATGTCTTCACCCAGAGTGTGGTGAATGTGTGGAATTCATTACCACAGAAAGTAGCTGAAGCCAAAACGTTGTCTGATTTCAAGAAGGAATTGGATATAGCTCTTGGGGCTAAAGGGATCAACGCTCGTTGTCCATAGAAACATAAAATGCTTACAGCACAAAGAAGATCATTCAGTCCATTTTGCCGAGGAGGACCTCCTTTTTGGACAGCCCTGAGCAAGAACAACTCATTCTCCCACCTTTTCCCCATAGCCCTGTGTGGTAAACCACTGTCGTGCCTTCAGCACGGTTGAGCTGTATATATTGTTGCCACTACTGTTCGTATATGAGACACTCCCTGACACCTTTAATTCGGCTGCACCTTTAACTGGAGGCTCCGCCCTCAGGGTATAAAGGCTGCAGCCCTCCCCCTCCGGCCTCAGTCGGGAGATCCACATGCTCAGTATTGTTCTGTTTATTGTCTGTTCCACATCGTTCCTTTTTAGCGAATAAAAGCCTTCTGTTCACTGCAGCTACTTAGTCAATTCCTTGTGAAAGCTCCATGGAGTGTATTTGAGATCCCAAATACTTGCGGAAAAATGTTTTGCTCATGTTGCATCTTCTGACAATCATCTTAAACCTGCGACCTCTTGCTTCTCAATGCATCCACCAATGGGAACAGTTTCTCACAGTCCACCTGCTCCAGTCCCCTTGTGGTTTTGAGCATCTCTGAACATTCTCTTTTTATTTCAGACCTCCAGCATCAACGGGATTTTACTTATATTTTGGAGTTAGCCCTGATGCCCTGGCCAATATTTTTCCTTCAGTCGACATCACAAAAAACAGATGATCTCTGGCCAATATCACGTTACTGTTTGTGGGAGTTGGCTGAGCGAAAATTTTCTGCTGCGTTTCCTAGATTACAACAGTGACGACACTTCGAAAAGTACTCCATTGGTTATAAACTGTTTAGAGTTTATAAGTAGTTGTGAAAATGTTATATGAATGCACGTTTTTTTCAATGAACGACCTCAAAGTTAGAACCAGCAAGTGGCTGGACCCCGAAAATGAACAGAATGTTGGGTCTGGTGATTTGGCATATTTTGAACCATGACTGTGTGTTCCCGCAGATTTATGCTGTAATTCTACAGAGAGCTCCATGGAAAGGTTATTAATAGGAAGCTCACAAGGGTTTTGATCTGGTTAAGATGTGTTAATATTTATCTGATTCCTTTCACAGGTGAGCCCATTCCGGATGAGCTACGGTAGGTACTGATATATTTACGTAGTAGCTGCTGAGTGAATCAAATTCTCAGTAAAACATCCTGCCTCAATTAGCACTCTACCTGAGTCTTTCTCCTAAATTTGATCCTGCCTTCATATTAACCCAGGCAACAGGTTCACTCTTTTCCTGCAGCCCAGAGAGAAGGAGTTTGCATTGCCACTGACCATTGGTAAGACAGATTGGTTAGAGTACAATCTCAAACAATGGGAAAAAAAAGTCACATATCTTGTGTCCGACAGTCTCTCCTTTCACCCCATCGCTGGACAAATCCGCTCTCAAGGGAGGCTGGGGAGCGGGGGAGCTGCTCGGAGGCCACAATCAGTAAAGAGCATTTTAGCCATCAGACCTCTCTGCCTTTGCCTCAGTATCACCACGTGAGTTTGTTCAACAACATCTAATGGGGAAATCAAACTAAGGTTCAATTATATAGTGGTTGTGTTGCTAAACTACTAATCCAGAGGCCTGCACTAATAATGCAGTTGAAGATGAGCTCAAACCCTGTCACAGCAGCTTTCAAACCCAGGCTCCGGTTTCCTCCCACAGTCCGAAGGACGTGCTGGTTTAGGGTGCATTGGCCATGCTAAATTCTCCCTCAGTGTATCCGAACAGGCGCCAAAGTTTTTGATTTGATTTGATTTATTATTGTCACATGTATTAGTATACAGTGAAAAGTATTGTTTCTAGCGCACTATACAGAGGGGGTTTTCACAATAACTTCATTGCAGTGTTAATGTAAGCCTATTTGTAACACTAATAAATGATGATATCAAAGTGACCATGAAGTTGTTGGATTATTAAAAACCAACTAGTTAATCAATATCCTTCAGACTCCCTCCTGTCCCAGCCCTTAAGGAACCTACTTTCACTGCTCACTTCACTTTAGTCGAGGTATTCAAGAGGGCAAGAGATGATTATTTGAACGGAAACAATGTGCAGGGGATATGGGGAAAAGGTAGGAGAGTGGCACTATGTTTTGATTTGATTTATTATTGTTACATATTGATAAACAGTGAAAGTATTGTTTCTTGTGTGCTACTGAGACATAGCATACTGTTCATAGACTACATAGGGGAGAAGGAAAGGTGAGGCTGCGGAATGTAGTGTTACAGTCATAGAGTCAGAGTCAGAGAGGTTTACAGCATGGAAACAGGCCCTTCGGCCCAACTTGTCCATGCCGCCCTTTTTTTTCAAACCCCTAAGCTAAGTCCCAATTGCCCGCATTTGGCCCATATCCCTCTATACCCATCGTACCCATGTAACTGTCTAAACGGTTTTTAAAAGACAAAATTGTACCCGCCTCTACTACTACCTCTGGCAGCTCGTTCCAGACACTCACCACCCTCTGTGTGAAAAAAATGCCCCTCTGGACCCTTTTGTATCTCTCCCCTCTCACCTTAAACCTATACCCTCTAGTTTTAGACTCCCCTACCTTTGGGTAAAAATATTGACTATCTAGCTGATCTATGCCCCTCATTATTTTATAGACCTCTACAAGATCACCCCTCAGCCTCCTACGCTCCAGAGAAAAAAGTCCCAGTCTATCCAGCCTCTCCTTATAACTCAAAACATCAAGTCCCGGTAGCATCCTAGTAAATCTCTTCTTCACTCTTTCTAGTTTAATAATATCCTTTCTATAATAGTTACTCCGCGGAATGAAAATAGATGGGTGACGGTGAGAGGGGCTGGGAAGAAGCAGTCGGTGCAGGGATCCCCTGTGGTCGTTCCCCTTAGCAATAAGTATTCCGCTTTGGATACGGTTGAGGGGGACGACATACCAGTGGTGAGCCGCAGTGAGAGGATCTCCGGCACTGAGTCCGTCCCTGTGGCTCAGGAGGGTAAGGAGGAGAGCGGGAGGGCAATAGTTATTGGGGACTCGTTAGTTAGAGGGATAGATAGGAGGTTCTGTGGCAGCAAAAGAGACTCGAGGATGGTTTGTTGCCTACCGGATGCCAGGGTCCGTGACGTCTCGGACCGTGTTTTCCGGATTCTTAAGGGGGAGGGGAAACAGTCACAAGTCGTGGTACACATTGGTACCAACGACATAGGTAGGAGAAGGGACGGGGATTTAAAACAGGAATTTCGGGAGCTGGGCTGGAAGCTGAGAGCAAAGACAAAACATGTGGTCATCTCTGGTACGCTACCGGTGCCACGTGATAGCGAGTTGAGGAACAGGGAGAGAGTGCACTTAAACATGTGGTTGCAGGGATGGTGCAGGAGGGAGGGTTTCAGATACGTGGATAATTGGAACACGTTCTGGGGAAGGTGGGACCTCTACAAACAGGACGGGGTGCACCTGAACCAGAGGGGCACCAATATCCTGGGAGGGAAATTTGCTACGGCTCTTCAGGGGGATTTAAACTAATTTGTCAGGGGAGTGGGAAAAGGAGTTGTAGTCCGGAAGTCAGTGTTGAGGGTGGTGAGGTATTGGGGAAGGTATCAAGGTCAAGGGTGGGTACCGGTAGACAGGAAGGTGGGTTGAAGTGTGTCTACTTCAATGCAAGGAGCATCCGGAACAAGGTGGATGAACTTGGGGCGTGGATTGCTACTTGGGACTACGATGTTGTGGCCATTACGGAGACGTGGGTAGAACAAGGACAGGAATGGTTGTTGGACGTTCCGGGGTATAGATGTTTCAGTAAGTGTAGGGAAGCTGGTAAAAGAGGTGGAGGAGTAGCATTGTTAATCAAGGATAGTTTAACGGCTGCGGAAAAGCACTTTGAGGGGGATATGCACACTGAGGTAATATGGGCTGCAGTTAGAAACAGGAAAGGAGCGGTCACGTTGTTAGGAGTTTACTATAGGCCCCCAAATAGTAATAGAGATGTGGAGGAAGAAATTGCTAAGCAGATTATGGATACGTGTGGGGGTCACAGGGTAGTTGTCATGGGGGACTTTAACTTTCCAAATATTGATTGGAACCTTTGTAGGTCGAATAGTTTGGATGGGGCACTTTTTGTGCAGTGTGTGCAGGAGGGTTTCCTGACACAATATGTGGATAGGCCGACAAGGGGTGAGGCCACATTGGATTTGGTACTGGGAAATGAACCGGGCCAAGTGTTAGATTTGGTTGTGGGAGAGAACTTTGGAGATAGTGACCACAATTCGGTGTCTTTTGTTATTGCAATGGAGAGGGATAGGGCCGGACGGCAGGGCAAGGCTTACAATTGGGGGAGAGGTCATTATGATGCGATTAGGCAAGAATTAGGGGGCATAAGATGGGAACAGAAACTGTCAGGGAAAGGCACTGATGAAAAGTGGAACTTTTTCAAGGAACAAATACTGGGTGTCCTTGATAGGTATGTCCCTGTCAGGCAGGGAGGAAATGGCCGAGTGAGGGAACCGTGGTTCACAAAAGAGGTGGAATGTCTTGTGAAAAGGAAGAGGGAAGCTTATGTAGGGATGAGGAAACAAGGTTCAGATGGCTCGATTGAGGGTTACAAGTTAGCAAGGAATGAGCTGAAAAAGGGGCTGAGGAGAGCTAGGAGGGGACATGAGAAGTCCTTGGCGGGTCGGATCAAGGAAAACCCCAACGCTTTTTACTCTTATGTGAGGAATAAAAGAATGACCAGGGTGAGGTTAGGGCCGGTCAAGGACAGTGGTGGGAACTTGTGTATGGAATCAGTAGAGATAGGCGAGGTGATGAATGAATACTTTTCTTCAGTGTTCACCAAGGAGAGGGGCCATGTTTTTCAGGAAGAGAAGGTGTTACAGGCTAATAGGCTGGAGGAAATAGATGTTCGGAGGGAGGATGTATTGGCAGTTTTGAATAAACTGAAGGTCGATAAGTCCCCTGGGCCTGATGAAATGTATCCTAGGATTCTTTGGGAGGCGAGGGATGAGATTGCAGAGCCTTTGGCTTTGATCTTTGGGTCCTCACTGTCCACGGGGATGGTGCCAGAGGACTGGAGAGTGGCAAATGTTGTTCCTCTGTTTAAGAAAGGGAATAGAAATGACCCTGGTAATTATAGACCGGTTAGTCTGACTTCGGTGGTTGGTAAATTGATGGAAAAGGTCCTTAGGGATGGGATTTACGACCATTTAGAAAGATGCGGATTAATCCGGGATAGTCAGCACGGATTTGTGAAGGGCAAATCGTGCCTCACAATTTTGATAGAATTTTTTGAGGAGGTAACTAGGTGTGTTGATGAAGGTAGGGCGGTTGATGTCATATACATGGATTTTAGTAAGGCGTTTGATAAGGTCCCCCATGGTCGGCTTATGATGAAAGTAAGGAGGTGTGGGATAGAGGGAAAGTTGGCCGATTGGATAGGTAACTGGCTATCTGATCGAAGACAGAGGGTGGTGGTGGATGGAAAATTTTCGGACTGGAGGCAGGTTGCTAGCGGAGTGCCGCAGGGATCGGTGCTTGGTCCTCTGCTCTTTTTGATTTTTATTAATGACTTAGAGGAGGGGGCTGAAGGGTGGATCAGTAAATTTGCTGATGACACCAAGATTGGTGGAGTAGTGGATGAGGTGGAGGGCTGTTGTAGGCTGCAAAGAGACATAGATAGGATGCAAAGCTGGGCTGAAAAATGGCAAATGGAGTTTAACCCTGATAAATGTGAGGTGATTCATTTTGGTAGGACTAATTTAAATGTGGATTACAGGGTCAAAGGTAGGGTTCTGAGGACTGTGGAGGAACAGAGAGATCTTGGGGTCCATATCCACAGATCTCTAAAGGTTGCCACCCAAGTGGATAGAGCTGTGAAGAAGGCATATAGTGTGTTAGCTTTTATTAACAGGGGGTTGGAGTTTAAGAGCCGTGGGGTTATGCTGCAACTGTACAGGACCTTGGTGAGACCGCATTTGGAATATTGCGTGCAGTTCTGGTCACCTCACTATAAGAAGGATGTGGAAGCGCTGGAAAGAGTGCAGAGGAGATTTACCAGGATGCTGCCTGGTTTGGAGTGTCGGTCTGATGAGGAAAGGTTGAGGGAGCTGGGGCTGTTCTCTCTGGAGCGGAGGAGATTGAGGGGAGACTTAATAGAGGTTTATAAAATGATGAAGGGGATAGATCGAGTGAACGTTCAAAGACTATTTCCTCGGGTGGATGGAGCTATTACAAGGGGGCATAACTATAGGGTTCATGGTGGGAGATATAGGAAGGATATCAGAGGAAGTTCTTCACGCAGAGAGTGGTTGGGGTGTGGAATGGACTGCCTGCAGTGATAGTGGAGTCAGACACTTTAGGAACATTTAAGCGGTTATTGGATAGGCACATGGAGCACACCAGGATGGTAGGGAGTGGGATAGCTTGATCTTGGTTTCAGATGAAGGTCGGCACAACATCGTGGGCCGAAGGGCCTGTTCTGTGCTGTACTGTTCTATGTTCTATGTTCTATGTTCTATAATAGGGTGACCAGAACTGCACACAGTATTCCAAGTGTGGCCTTACCAATGTCTTGTACAACTTCAACAAGACATTCCAACTCCTGTATTCAATGTTCTGACCAATGAAACCAAGCATGCCGAATGCCTTCTTCACCACTCTGTCCACCTGTGACTCCACTTTCAAGGAGGGAGGTGTTGACCCGTTAGAGAAAATCTCCATTACAAGAGAGGAAGTGTTAGGTTTTTTAGGGAACATTAAAACTGACAAAGCCCCAGGGCCTGATGGCATCTATCCTCGACTGCTCAGGGAGACGAGAGGTGAAATTGCTGGGCCTCTGACGGAAATCTTTGTCGCTTCTTTGGACACGGGTGAGGTCCCTGAGGATTGGAGGATAGCGAATGTGGTCCCGTTGTTTAACCCAGGAAATTATAGGCCGGTGAGCTTGACGTCCGTGGTAGGGAAGTTGTTGGAGAGGATTCTTAGAGACAGGATGTATGTGCATTTAGAACGGAACAATCTCATTAGTGACAGACAGCATGGTTTTGTAAGAGGGAGGTCGTGCCTTACAAATTTGGTGGAGTTTTTTGAGGAAGTGACAAAAACGGTTGATGAAGGAAGGGCCGTGGATGTCGTCTATATGGATTTCAGTAAGGCATTTGACAAAGTCCCACATGGCAGGTTGGTTAAGAAGGTTAAGGCTCATGGGATACAAGGAGAAGTGGCTCGATGGGTGGAGAACTGGCTTGGCCATAGGAGACAGAGGGTAGTGGTCGAAGGGTCTTTTTCCGGCTGGAGGTCTGTGACCAGTGGTGTTCCGCAGGGCTCTGTACTGGGACCTCTGCTATTTGTGATATATATAAATGATTTGGAAGAAGGTGTAACTGGTGTAATCAGCAAGTTTGCGGATGACACGAAGATGGCTGGAATTGCGGATAGCGAAGAGCATTGTCGGGCAATACAGCAGGATATAGATAGGCTGGAAAATTGGGCGGAGAGGTGGCAGATGGAGTTTAATCCGAATAAATGCGAAGTGATGCATTTTGGAAGAAATAATGTAGGGAGGAGTTATACAATAAATGGCAGAGTCATCAGGAATATCGAAACACAGGTGTGCAAGTCCACAAATCCTTGAAGGTGGCAACCCAGGTGGAGAAGGTGGTGAAGAAGGCATATGGTGTGCTTGCCTTTATAGGACGGGGTATAGAGTATAAAAGCTGGAGTCTGATGATGCAGCTGTATAGAACGCTGGTTAGGCCACATTTGGAGTACTGCGTCCAGTTCTGGACGCCGCACTACCAGAAGGACGTGGAGGCATTGGAGAGAGTGCAGAGAAGGTTTACCAGGATGTTGCCTGGTATGGAGGGTCTTAGCTATGAGGAGAGATTGGGTAGACTGGGGTTGTTCTCCTTGGAAAGACGGAGAATGAGAGGAGATCTAATAGAGGTATACAAGATTATTAAGGGTATAGATAGGGTGAACAGTGGGAAGCTTTTTCCCAGGTCGGAGGTGACGATCACGAGGGGTCACGGGCTCAAGCTGAGAGGGGCGAAGTATAACTCAGACATCAGAGGGACGTTTTTTACACAGAGGGTGGTGGGGGCCTGGAATGCGCTGCCAAGTAGGGTGGTGGAGGCAGGCACGCTGACATCGTTTAAGACTTACCTGGATAGTCACATGAGCAGCCTGGGAATGGAGGGATACAAACGATTGGTCTAGTTGGACTAAGGAGCGGCACAGGCTTAGAGGGCCGAAGGGCCTGTTTCCTGTGCTGTACTGTTCTTTGTTCTTTGTTCTTTGAGCTATGAACATGTACCCCTAGATCTCTTTGTTCTGTAACTCTCCATAACGCCCTACCATTAACTGAGTAATTCCTGCCCTGGTTCAATCTACCAAAATGCATCACCTCCATTTATCTAAATTAAACTCCATCTGCCATTCGCCAGCCCACTGGCCCAATTGATCAAGATCCCATTGCAATCGGAGATAACCTTCTTCACTGTCCACCATGCCACCAATCTTGGTGTCATCTGCAAGCTTACTAATGATGCCTCTTATATTCTCATCCAAATCATTAATATAAATGACAAATAACAATGGGCCCAGCACTGATCCCTGAGACACACCGCTGGTCACAGGCCTCCAATTTGAAAAACAACCCTCTACAACCACCCTCTGGCTTCTGTCATCAAGCCAATTTTGTATCCATTTAGCTACCTCACCCTGGATGTCGTGAGATTTAACCTGATGCAACAACCTACCATGCGGTACCTTGTCAAAGGCCTTGCTAAAGTCCATGTAGACAATATCAACTGCACTGCCCTCATCTACCTTCTTGATTACCCCTTCAAAAACTCAATCAAATTTGTGAGACATGATTTTCCACTCACAAAGCCATGCTGACTGTCCCTAATCAGTCCTTGCGTCTCTAAATGCCTGTAGACCCTGTCTCTCAAAATACCTTCCAACAACTTACCCACTACAGATGTGATGCTCACTGGCCTGTAGTTCCCAGGCTTTTTCCTGCAGCCCTTTTTAAACAAAGGCACAACATTTGCCACCCTCCAATCTTCAGGCATCTCACCTGTGACTATCGATGATTCAAATATCTCTGTTAGGGGACCCGCAATTTCCTCCCTAGCCTCCCACAATGTCCTGGGATACACTTACAAAGAACCAAGAACAAAGAACAGTACAGCACAGGAACAGGCCCTTCGGCCCTCCAAGCCCGCGCCGCTCCCCGGTCCAAGATTGAATCCTGAATCCAGGATCCCCGCCCAATTTTCCAGCCTATCTACATACTAATATCCTATCCACCGAGCTGTCCCTCACAGCTACGATGCTTTGTTCATTACAACCTATTAACTCACCCCCACCCCCCCATTCCAGACCATGTGATCTCCAGGGAGAGGCGAAAACCCAGAGTGAAAAACCCCAGGGCCAATATGGGGAAAAAAAAAAATCTGGGAAATTCCTCTCCGACCCCCTGAGGCGATCGAAACGAGTCCAGGAGATCACAATGGCCCTGATCGGAAAATGCTTCCCAACCCTAGTCATTTCCACTTCCACGAACACCATATGAATTCTCTGCCCCCGAGACAGGTTCCCAACTCTCCGCAGTCTCGCTCTGTACTGGCACCAGCAAGATGATCATAGAATGAAGCCTTGAAACGAGAAACAAGGAACAATTAGCCCGCGCCGCTCCCTGGTCCAATCTAGACCACTCTTTTGTATCCCTCCATTCCCACTCCGTTCATATAGCTGTCTAGATAAGTCTTAAACGTTCCCAGTGTGTCCGCCTCCACCACCTTGCCCGGCAACACATTCCAGGCCCCCACGACCCTCTGTGTGAAATATGTCCTTCTGATATCTGTGTTAAACCTCCCCCCCTTCACCTTGAACCTATGACCCCTCGTGAACGTCACCACCGACCCGGGGAAAAGCTTCCCACCGTTCACCCTATCCATGCCTTTCATAATTTTATACACCTCTATTAAGTCTCCCCTCATCCTCCGTCTTTCCAAGGAGAACAACCCCAGTTTCCCCAATCTCTCCTCATAACCAAGCCCCTCCATACCAGGCAACATCCTGGTAAACCTCCTCTGTACTCTCTCCAAAGCCTCCACGTCCTTCTGGTAGTGTGGCGACCAGAACTGGACGCAGTATTCCA
This sequence comes from Mustelus asterias, assembly GCF_964213995.1. Taxonomy (NCBI): domain Eukaryota; kingdom Metazoa; phylum Chordata; class Chondrichthyes; order Carcharhiniformes; family Triakidae; genus Mustelus; species Mustelus asterias. The sequence goes on along the minus strand of NW_027591866.1, from coordinate 52,743 downwards.
AATGCGGCCGAACCAACGTTCTATACATCTGCAACATCAGACCCCAACTTTTATACTCTATGCCCCGTCCTATAAAGGCAAGCATGCCATATGCCTTCTTCACCACCTTCTCCACCTGTGACGTCACCTTCAAAGATCTGTGGACTTGCACACCCAGGTCCCTCTGCGTCTCTACACCCTTTATGGTTCTTCCATTTATCGTGTAGCTCCTCCCTACATTATTCCCACCAAAATGCATCACTTCGCATTTATCAGGATTGAACTCCATCTGCCATTTCCTTGCCCAAATTTCCAGCCTATCTATATCCTTCTGTAGCCTCTGACTATGTTCCTCACTGTCTGCAAGTCCTGCCAGTTTTGTGTCGTCCGCAAACTTACTGATCACCCCAGTTACTCCTTCTTCCAGATCATTTATATAAATCACAAACAGCAGAGGTCCCAATACAGAGCCCTGCGGAACACCACTAGTCACAGGCCTCCAGCCGGAAAAAGACCCTTCCACTACCACCCTCTGTCTTCTATGACCAAGCCAGTTCTCCACCCATCTAGCCACCTCCCCCTTTATCCCATGGGATCCAACCTTTTTCACTAGCCTACCATGAGGGACTTTGTCAAACTTCATCAGGTCCCGGGGATTTATCTACCTTGATGTGCTTTAAGACTTCTAGCACCTCCTTCTCTGTAATATGTACACTCCTCAAGACATCACTATTTATTTCCCCAAGTTCCCTAACATCCATGCTTTTCTCAACAGTAAATACTGATGAGAAATATTCATTTAGGATGTCACCCATCTCTTGTGGATCCACACATAGATGACCTTGTTGATCCTTAAGAGACCCTACTCTCTCCCTTGTTAGTCTTTTGGCCTTTATGTATTTGTAGAAGCTCTTTGGATTCTCCTTTGCCTTATCTGCCAAAACAATCTCGTGTCCCCTTTTTGCCCTCCTGATTTCTCTCTTAACTCTACTCCTACACCCCTATACTCTTCAAGGGATTCACTTGATCCCAGCTGCCTATGCATGTCATGTGCCTCCTTCTTGACTACCCCAAGTCATCCAGGGTTCTCTACTTCTGCCAGCCTTGCCCTTCACTTTAAGAGGAATGTGCTTACCCTGAACCCTGGTTAACACACTTTTGAAAGCCTCCCACTTACCAGATGTCCCTTTTATCTTCCCACAGACTCCCCCAATTAACTTTTGAAAGTTCCTGCCTGACACCATCAAAATTGGCCTTGTCCCAATTTAGAATTTTAACTTTTGGGCCAGTGCTATCATTCTCCATAGCTATCTTAAAACTAATAGAATTATGGTCACTGGTCCCAAAGTGATCCCTCACTAACACTTCTGTCACCTGCCCTTCCTTATTTCCCAAGAGGAGGTCAAGTTTTGCCCCCTCTCTAGTCGGGCCATCCACGCACTGGTTGAGAAATGCCTCCTGAATACACTCAACAAATTTCTCTCCATCCAACCCTCTAATACTATGGCTGTCCCAGTCAATTGTTGGGAAAATTAAGATCTCTGACTATTACCACCCTATTTTTCTTCATAGCTAGGGTGTAGAGAAAGATCAACTTAATGCAAGGCAGGTTCATTCAAAAGTTTGATGGCAGCAGGGAAGAAGTTGTTCTTATGTCAGTTGGTACGTGACCTCAGACTTTTGTACCTTTTTCTCAACGGAAGAAGGTGGAACAGAGAATGTCCGGAATGCGTGGGGTCATTGATTATGCTGGCTGCTTTTCCGAGGCAGCGGGAAGTGTAGACAGAGTCAATGAATGGGAGGCTGGTTTGCGTGATGGACTGGGCTATGTTCACAACTCTTTGTAATTTCTTGCGGTTTTGGTCAGAGCAGGAGCCATACCAAGCTGTGATACATCCGGAAAGGATGCTTTCTCTCACAAGGGGAACCAATCTCTCAGCTTCCACCCTGTCAAGGCCCCTGAGAATCCTATATGTCTCAATAATGTCACCTCTCAATTCTTTTAAACTGCAATGAGTCCTGACCCAACCTACTCAACCATCAGAAAATCCCTCCATATCCGGGATCAACCTAGTTAACCTTCTCTGGACTATATCCAATACCTGTATGTCTCACCTTAGATAAAGAGACCAAACACTGCGGTCTTGGTCAGAGCAGGAACCGTACCAAGCTATGATACATCTGGAAAGGATGCTTTCTATGGTGCATCTGTAAAAATTGGTGAGAGTCGTAGTGAACATGCTGAATTTCCCTCGCCTCCTAAGTAGAGGCGTTGGTGGGGTTTCTTAACTGTAGTGTTGGCATGGGAGGACCAGGACAGGTTGTTGGTGATCTGGACACCTAAAAACTTGAAGCACATAAGTCATGATGCTCGTTTGGAGAGGTGGTGCAGACACGATGGACCTCCTTCTGAGCCATAACAATTGTGATATAGAATTTTAGTCACTCTCTCTGAATTACAGCCAGGTTTGGCATCTTCCGTAATATTCTGGGCTTCCTCTGTTGATTTTTCTGTCTGGAACTTCTGTCTTCTTTGCTATCTAGATGAGGCTTTGAGCTGAAAGCTATGAGCTGTGACAGAGGGCAGTTGCTGTCTCCGCTTTTTGTCCCACTGCCTGTTGTTTTGTACCTGTGATGACATATCCACAGCCCCTACAATAGGATTGGTTCTCAGGTTACCAAAACATCCAATTTAAATGGAATAGGTTGCTGGTATCCAAGTGCCTAATTTAAATTGATTGGCTGAATTCAAAGACATTCAAATGTCTGAAGCTTGTTACCAAGGCAACCCTGCTGCTCAGCCTTTGATACAAATGTTTCACTCTGTGTACTGACACCATATGTACCTGCATTTTTTTTAAACTCTGTAAGCACAGTGAAAAAAACACTACCTTTTAAAGGGACCATGCTTTATAATTTTGCAAACACCAAACTCTAACATTCTACTCAACTTCACAACTGTACCCATGTTTGCAGAACATTAGCGCAGGCCTAGTCCAGTGACATCACCACTATGCCACCACATAGGCTTTATGCAAAACCTTTGACATTAGAGACACGGGAGCTACCAGAGCTAAAACGTCCCAATCTACATCAACAAAAGCTGTGTAATGGTCCTGATCAGAGAGAAAACTACAGATACAGTAAAGTATACATCATTTAACCTGTAACAAATAACCTATCTTCCCCTTTTTATTCTGGCTGCCAAGTTCAATTAGACCATAGACCATAAGATATAGGAGCAGAATTAGGCCACTCGGCCCATCAAGTCTGCTCCGCCATTCAATCATGGCTGATATTTTTCTCATCCCCATTCTCCTGCCTTTTCCCCATAACCCTTGATCCCCTTATTAATCAAGAACCTATCTATCTCTGTCTTAAAGACACTCAATGACCTGGCCTCCACAGCCTTCTGCGGCAAAGAGTTCCACAGATTCACCACTCTCTGGCTGAAGAAATTCCTCCTCATCTCTGTTTTAAAGGATCATCCCCTTTACCATCTATTTTCCCTTTTATTGCCATCTCCATGCCCCATTATCATATTTTCCCCATTATCAGTTAGTACCATCATTGTTCCTCTTCAATTGTTATTCATCCACCCAAACCCCAATGTTGATGAGATCTGCTGTTCGCTCTGTAGCATCGTCAGTGAAGAGCACTTTGTGCTTTTTCAGTAACCGTGAAAGGACTTGAAGTAATTTTTACAATTTCAACAGCGCAGAACTGAAAACTGAACTGGAAAAGAGAGCCGAGGATTGCCAATTGTTTATGAAGCACTTCCCGGATTGGAGAGACCAGACTCGGGGATACATTACGGAACTGCGAGAGATTGCCAACAGTATAGACGAGTATCACAGAGGTGCCACCATTGCAGGTGTCACAGGAGCCTCAGCAGCGGTTTTAGGAGGGGTCCTGTCCATTTCAGGGGTAATTGCAAGCCCTTTTACCTCAGGTGCCTCGCTGGGTCTCAGTGCTCTGGGAGCTGGTTTGAGTGCGACTGGTGCCACCACCAATTTGACAGCTGGTGTCACTGAATCTGTTAGACAATCAGACCAACAGAAGAGAGGCGAAGAAATCATAAATCAATACAATGAATGTTGTAAACAAATGTCAAAGTATTTACAAGAGATTTGTGCTGCAATTAGATCCTGGAATCAGAAGCTAAGCGCAGGAATCATGAAATATAAGTCTAGTGAAGAAATGTCCAATCTTCTAAATGAAATCTGCAGTGCAGCTAGGTGCAGGCAGACAGAGAGAGAAGATTTCAAGGAGCTAAGAACCCTTTCCGTGTCTAAAAAAGTCAGGCAAGTAACAACAGGGATCCAGAAAACTGAAATCATTAAACAGCTCCTCACTGGATCACCTTCTCTGCTATCGACTGTTCTCAAAGCGATCTCAGGAATTCTTTCAGCGATTTTACTGGTGCCAAATATCTACGCCATAACAAAAGATTCTATAGATATTAGCAAGGGAAGCAAGACTAAAGTTGCCATGAACATAAGGGATATGGCTCTTAAGATGGATGAAGAATTAACAGCCTGTGAACAGATTCATGAATTTCTGAAACTTATTTTAGAGGTAGATTGAGTGAGTGGGTCTGAAATTCCTTAGACAGGGGAGTGGATGGGAAAGGGATCTATAACTGTGGCTGTAACTTTAGCAATCAGGTGTCCCTGAAGGTGTTTTCACCACTTTGTAGATCACCCCATGGGAGCTATAGCAGGGGATTGGTCGAACCCCCATAGAACTTCAAGGTCAATGTACGAAAGAACATAAGAACATAAGAACTAGGAGCAGGAGTCGGCCATCTAGCCCCTCGAGCCTGCCCCGCCATTCAATAAGATCATGGCTGATCTGATAGTGGTTTAGTTCCACTTACCCGCCCGCTCCCCATAACCCTTAATTCCCTTATTGATCAGAAATCTATCTCCCTGTGACTTAAACATATTCAACGAGGTAGCCTCCACTGCTTCAATGGGCAGAGAATTCCAGAGATTCACTACCCTCAGAGAGAAGGAGTTCCTCCTCAACTCTGTTCTAAACTGACTCCCGCTTATTTTGAGGCTGTGTCCTCTAGTTCTTGTTTCCTTTCTAAGTGGAAAGAATCTCTCTGCCTCTACCCTGTCTAGCCCCGTCATTATCTTATATATCTCTATAAGATCTCCCCTCAGCCTTCTAAACTCCAACGAGTACAGGCCCAATCTACTCAATCTCTCCTCATAAGCTAACCCCCTCATCTCCGGTATCAACCTGGTGAACCTTCTCTGCACTCCCTCCAAGGCCAATATATCCTTCCGCAAATAAGGGGACCATAATTGCACACAGTACTCTAGTTGCGGCCTCACCAGTACCTTGTACAATTGCAGCAAGACCTCCCTGCTTTTATACTCCATCCCCTTCGTGATAAAGGCCAACATTCCATTTGCCTTCTTGATCACCTGCTGCACCTGCAAACTGAGTTTTTGCGATTCATGCACAAGGACCCTCAGGTCTCTCTGCGCAGTAGCATGTTGTAATTTTTCACCATTTAAATAATAGTCCGTTTTACTATTATTCCTTCCAAAGTGGATAACCTCACACTTGTCAACGTTATACTCCATCTGCCAGATCCTCGCCCACTCACTTAGCCTATCCAAATCTCTCTGCAGACTTTCTGCATCCTCCACGCAATTCACTTTCCCACTCATCTTTGTGTCATCCGCAAACTTTGTTACCCTACACTCGGTCCCCTCCTCCAGATCGTCTATGTATATGGTAAACAGTTGAGGCCCCAGCACCGATCCCTGCGGCACGCCACTAGTCACCAACTGCCAACCAGAAAAGCACTCATTTATTCCAACTCTCTGCTTCCTGTTAGATAGCCAATCCTCAATCCATGCTAACATTTTACCCCCAACTCCGTGTACCCTAATCTTCTGCAGCAACCTTTTGTGAGGCACCTTATCGAACGCCTTCTGGAAATCCAAAAACACCATATCCACCGGTTCCCCTCTGTCAACTGCACTTGTTACATCTTTATAAAAATCCAGTAAATTCGTCAAACATGACTTTCACTTCATGAATCCATGCTGCGTCTGCTTGATCGAACCATTTTTTTCCAGGTGTCCTGATATTTCTTGTTTAATGATGGATTCCAGCATTTTCCCAACTACGGACGTTAAGCTAACCGGCCTGTAGTTACCCACCTTTTGTCTACCTCCTTTTTTAAACAGTGGCGTCACATTAGCTGTTTTCCAATCAGCCGGCACTTCCCCAGAGTCCAGCGAATTTTGATAAATTACAACCAACGCATCTGCTATTACTTCTGCCATTTCTTTCAGTACCCTGGGATGCATTCCATCCGGGCCTGGGGACTTGTCTACCTTCAGTCCCATTAGCCTACCAAGCACAACCACTTTAGTAACAGTAATCGTTTTAAGGACCTCACCCCCTACAGTCCCATGGCCATCAATTTTCGGTAAGCTATTTGTGTTCTCTACCGTGAAGACCGACACAAAAAACTTGTTTAAGGCCTCGGCCATTTCCTCATTCCCCATTATTAAATCCCCCTTCTCGTCTTCTAACGCTCCAACATTTACTTTAGCTACTCTTTTCCTTTTTATATATTTGTAAAAACTTTTACTATCATTTTTTATATTTCGTGCTAGTTGAGTTTCATAATCTATCTTTCCTTTCTTTATCGCTTTCTCAGTAGTTCTTTGTTGTTTTTTTAAGCTTTCCCAATCTTCTAATTCCCCACTAGTTTTGGCCACTCTGTACGCATCGGTTTTTAATTTAATACTCTCCTTTATTTCCTTAGTTATCCATGGCTGGTTATCCCTTTTCTTACATTCCTTCTTTATCGCAGGAATATATTTTTGCTGAGTACTGAGAAAAATCTCCTTAAAAATCCGCTGTCCTCCCAACTAGTCTGCGCTCCCAGTCTACATTAGCCAATTCTGCCCTCATCCTATTGTACTCCCCTCTGTTCAAGCAGAGGACACTGGTTTGGGACCCTACTTTCTCGCCCTCCATTTGTATTAGAAATTCAACCATATTGTGATCACTCATTCCAAGAGGATCCCTCACAAGAAGATCATTAATTTTACCTGTCTCATTACACAGAACCAGATCCAAGATAACTCGCTCCCTCATAGGTTCTGTAACATACTGTTCGAGGAAACTATCCCGACAGCACTCTAAGAGCTCTTCCTCAAGTCCACCGCGTCCGACTTGAGTCAACCAATCAATATGCAGGTTAAAATCCCCCATGATTATTGCTGTTCCGTTTTTGCACGCATCCATTATTTGCTTGTTTATCGCCCGACCCACCTCAAAGTTATTATTTGGGGGCCTATAGACCACGCCCACCAATGACTCTCTCCCCTTACTATTCCTTATCTCCACCCACATTGATTCCACATTCTGCTCCTTAGAGCCTATATCGTCTCTCACTACCACCCTGATGTTATCTTTAATTAACAGAGCTACCCCACCTCCTTTTCCTTCCTGTCTATCCTTCCGAAATGTCTGATACCCCTGGATATTCAGTTCCCAGTCCTGGTCTCCCTGCAACCACGTTTCTGTAATGGCCACTAGATCATACCCATTTGTACTGATTTGTGCCGTCAACTCATTCACTTTGTTTCGAATGCTCCGTGCATTCAGGTACAGTGACTTTATGCCAGCCTTTATATGGACCCGATTTGTTAGTGCATTCTTTTGATTGCACGCTCTGTCCCTCCCTGTCACAAACTGGTTCTCCTTCCCCAGACCATCTCCTCGCACTGCGTTGACCACCTCCCTTCTTGTGTTTGTCACCTTTTTTACTCTGCCTGAGCCCTTGACTCCTTTAACTAATGAATGTCCTCATCATTAACCTGCACTCCTACCCTCTCCTTTACCTTTGATTTTGTAATTACCCGTACCCCTGAACCCTCCCCCCAACTATTTAGTTTAAAGCCCTATTTACAGCCCTGGTTATACGAAAGGCTTGATTAGCTGTAAAGACTCGCATTCCAATCATTATTCATTACTCTGTAAATTGAGTTTGTGCCTTTATATGCCCTGTTTGCTGTTTATGAGCAGATCTCCCACTCACCTGACGAAGGAGCAGTGCTCCAAAAGCTAGTGGCATTTGCTACCAAATAAACCCGTTGGACTTTAACCTGGTGTTGTTAGACTCTTTACTGCACTTTCAACATAGCAGTCAAAACTTTTGCTTTCGTTTTCTGAAGGAGATTATGATGGTTTATAGCGACATGTACACTGTGCAATGGTTCTATTCACGTATTACTTTACTGTTTATAAATGTTTCACGACAGGCCAAGTTAGTCTGCTGTGTTATTGTCCTCACATACAAACTGAATGATAGAGTGATGAAACCAGTAATAAAGACAGTGTAAGTAGCTCATTATAGATAGAGCAATAAAACCCCACAATCAATGGATCAGATCTATAAGCTCTGTAGTCCTGCCACAACCAATCATGAATAGCAACTGAAATTTACATCAGAGCAGGAGACTCCACAAATGTAGACATTCGTACACGGGTTGATGGATGAGAGGGGTGTGGAGGGATATGGTCCAAGTGCAGGTCAGTGGGACTAGGCATAAAATGGTTCGGCACAGACAAGAAGGGCCAAAAGGCCTGTTTCTGAGCTGTAATTTTCTATGGTTCTATGGTTCTATGGTTCTAAATATCCTCAATGATGTAGGAGGAGCCTATCACATTACTGTGAAAGCTAACAGCACTTTCCAAACCCAGAAACATCTCGAAGAATAAGGGTAGCAGATGCCTGGGAACACCAGCACCTGGATGTTCCCATCCCACACACCATCCTGACTTGGAAATATATCGCCGTTCCTTCACTGTCACTGGGTCAAATCTTGGCTCTCCCTCCCTAAAGCATTGTGGATGTACCTACACCTCACTGACTGCAGCGGTTCAAGGCAGCAGCTCACCACCACCTTTTCAAGGTCAATTAGGGATGGGCAATAAATGCAGGGCTAGACAGCAACACTGACATCCCGCGAATGAAGGAAGACTGAAGCATTCGCAGCAATCTTCAACCAGGAGTGCAGAGTGGATGGCCCATCTCGGCCTCCTCCTAAAGTCCCCAGCATCACAGGTGTCAATCTTCAGCTGTTCCATCCGATGTGATATGGGACTGGGTAAGATGCTCTGTCAGAGAATCGGTGCAGACTCGATGCTCCAGACCTCATTCCAGCCTTGGTTCAGACATGACTATAGGGATCACTGGGTTTGAAGTGGAATGACTGACTGACGTCTCTCTGCTGCCCACACCCTCCAGACACTCAGGCTGGCGCAAGCGCAGTTTGATTTGCTGAACATTGGTGAAGCACATGCTCAGTTCCACACAGCCAAATGATCTGTTTGAGCTGCCTCCTGGGGAACTGCCTCCTGGGGAACTGCCTCCTGGGGAACTGCCTCCTGGGGAACTGCCTCCTGGGGAACTGCCTCCTGGGGAACTGCCTCCTGCACAGTTTTATTGGCAGGAGGCAGTTCCCGGCTCCTGTACAGTTTCATTGGTGGATTATATCTAAGCTCGGCAGTCCTGCCACATCCAGTCATGAATGGTTGTGGACAATTAAACAACTCACTGGAGGAGGAGGCTTCACAAATCTCCCCAATCCTCAATGATGGAGGAGTCCAGCACATCAGTGTAAAAGATAAGGCTGAAGTATTCGCAACAATCTTCAGCCAGAAGTGCCGAGTGGATGATCCATCTCGGCCTCCTCCAGTGGTTCCCAGCATCAGCATTATGAAGGGGATAGATAGGGTGAACGGCAGGAAGCTTTTTCCCAGATCAGAAGTGACGTTCACGAGGGGTCACGGGCTCAAGCTGAGAGGGGCGAAGTATAACTCAGATATTAGAGGGATGTTTTTTACACAGAGGGTGGTGGGGGCCTGGAATGCGCTGCCAAGTAGGGTGGTGGAGGCAGGCACGCTGACATCGTTTAAGACTTACCTGGATAGTCACATGAGCAGCCTGGGAATGGAGGGATACAAACGATTGGTCTAGTTGGACCAATGAGCGGCACAGGCTTGGAGGGCCGAAGGGCCTGTTTCCTGTGCTGTACTGTTCTTTGTTCTTTGTTATCTCAGATGCCAGTCTCCAACCAATTTGATTCACTCCATGTGATATCATAAAGTCATAGAGGTTTACAGCATGGAAACAGGCCCTTCGGCCCAACTTGTCCATGCCGCCCTTATATATTTTTTTAAAACCCCTAAGCTAATCCCAATTGCCTGCATTTGGCCCATATCCCTCTATACCCAAAGAAACAGTTGGAGGCACTGGATACTGCAAAGACCCTGACAACATTCCAGCTAGAGTACTGAAGACTTGTGCTCCAGAGCTTGCCGCTGCCCAAGCCAAGCTCTTCCAGTACAGTTACAAAACTGGCATCTACCCAACACAGTGGAAAATTGCCCAGGTACGTCCTGTACACAAAAAGCAGGACAAATCCAACCCGGCCAATTACCGCCCAATCAGTCTACTCTCGATTATCAGTAAAGTGATGGAAGGGGTCATCGACAGTGCTATCAAGCAGCACCTGCTCAGCAATAACCTGCTCAGTGACGCCCAGTTTGGGTTTTGCCAGGGTCACGCAGCTCCTGCCCTCATTACAGCCTTGGTTCAAACATGGACAAAAGAGCTGAATTCCAGAGGTGAGGTGAGAGTGACAGCCCTTGACATCAAGGCCGTATTCGACCAAGTGCAGCATCAAGGAGCCCAAGCGAAACTGGAATCAATGGGTATCGGGGGCAGACCCTCCGCTGGTTGGAGTCATACCTGGTCCATAGGAAGATGGTTGTGGTTGTGGAGGGTCAGTCATCGCAGCTCCAGGACATCTCTGCAGGAGTCCCTCAGGGTTAGTGTCCTAGGCCCAACAATCTTCAGCTGCTTCATCAATGACGTTCCCTCCATCATAAGGTCGGAAGTGGGGATGTTCGCCGATGATTGAACAATGTTCGGCACCATTCGCAACTCCTCAGGTACTGAAGCAGTCCATGTTCAAATGCAACAAGATCTGGACAATATCCAGGCCTGGGCTGACATTCGCGCCACACAAATGCCAGGCAATGCCCATCACCAATAAGAGACACTCTAACCACCGCCCCTTGACATTCAATGGTGTAACCATCACTGAATCCCCCACTGTCAACATCCTTGGGGTTACCATTGACCAGAAACTTAACTGGACTCATCACATAAACACAGAGGCTACAAGAGCAGGTCAGAGGTTAGGAATACTGCGGCGAGTAACTCACCTCCTGACTCCCCAAAGCCTTTCCACCATCTACAAGGCACAAGTCAGGAGTGTGATGGAATACTCCCCACTTGCCTGGATGGGTGCAGCTCCAACAACACTCCAGAAGCTCAACACCATCCAGGACAAGGCAGCCCCGCTTGATTGGCACCACATCTACAAACATTCAATCCCTCCACCACCGACGCTCAGTAGCAGCAGTGTGTGCTATCGACAAGATGCACTGCAGCAATTCACCAAAGATCCTTAGACAGCACCTTCCAAACCCACGACCACTTCCATCTAGAAGGACAAGGGCAGCAGATACATGGGAACATCACCACCTGCAAGTTCCCCTCCAAGCCACTCCCATCCTGACTTGGAAATATATCGCCGTTCCTTCACAGTCGCTGGGTCAAAATCCTGGAATTCCCTCCCTAACGGCATTGTGGGTCAACCCACAGCACATGGACTGCAGTGATTCAAGAAGGCAGCTCACCACCACCTTCTCAAGGACAACTAGGGATGGGCAATAAATGCTGGCCAGCCAGCGACGCCCATGTCCCAGGAATGAAAAAGGCAGCTTCCAGCGCCTGGGTAGTTTCAGTTAGAAGTCTCACAACACCAGGTTAAAGTCCAACATGTTTATCTGGAATCACACGCTTTCAAAGCACTGCTCCTTCATCAAGTGAGTGCCCCCCACCCCCTCCAATGGCACCTCCACATTGTAGCTGCGCACTTTGATTGGCCGTAGTTCCTGGCGCCTGCGCAATTTGATTGGCGGGAGGCAGCTGCCGGCGGTTCACGCAGGTTGGGTGCCATTTTGTTGCGAGTGGCTGCTGGGCAGTGGGTCCGGCGGCTGAAGACTCTCCTTTCACTGAACTCTAGATTCGACCAACGAACAGCCTCCTAGACCGACAAACAACTCCTTTAAGCATCTTTAAAACGACTGGGAAAAAAAGTGTTTGATTTCTGTCATGGATTGCCTGCTTCTGTGTGCAGGAGATGTATATTTGATTGGAAGATCCAATCCAGGTCAGCAAACACCCGGGGGCGGGGCAGAGGGGAGGGGGGGCAGAGGGGGGGCAGAGACCGGGAAATAAAGGAGCGAGAAACAGCGAGACTGAGAGCGGAGCGAGGGAGATAAAGGAACAAAGAACAAAGAACAAAGAACAATACAGCACAGGAACAGGCCCTTCGGCCCTCCAAGCCCACGCTGCTCCCTGGTCCAAACGAGACCATTCTTTTGTATCCCTCCATTCCCACTCCATTCATGTGGCTATCTAGATAAGTCTTAAACGTTCCCAGTGTGTCCGCCTCCACCACTTTGCCTGGCAGCGCATTCCAGGCCCCCACCACCCTCTGTGTAAAATACGTCCTTCTGATATCCGTGTTAAACCTCCCCCCCTTCACCTTGAACCTATGACCCCTCGTGAATGTCACCACCGACCTGGGAAAAAGCTTCCCACCGTTCACCCTATCTATGCCTTTCATAATTTTATACACCTCTATTAGGTCACCCCTCATCCTCCGTCTTTCCAGTGAGAACAACCCCAGTTTACCCAATCTCTCCTCATAACTAAGCCCTTCCATACCAGGCAACATCCTGGTAAACCTCCTCTGCACTCTTTCTAAAGCCTCCATGTTCTTCCGGTAGTGTGGCGACCAGAACTGGGCGCAGTATTCCAAATGCGGCCGAACCAACGTTCTATACAACTGCAACATCAGACCCCAACTTTTATACTCTATGCCCCATCCTATAAAGGCAAGCATGCCATATGCCTTCTTCACTACCTTCTCCACCTGTGATGTCACCTTCAAGGATCTGTGGACTTGCACACCCAGGTCCCTCTGCGTATCTACACCCTTTATGGTTCTGCCATTTATCGTATAGCTCCCCCCTACGTTAGTTCTACCAAAATGCATCACTTCGCATTTATCTGGATTGAACTCCATCTGCCATTTCTTTGCCCTAATTTCCAGCCTATCTATATCCTTCTGTAGCCTCTGACAATGTTCCTCACTATCTGCAAGTCCTGCCAATTTCGTGTCATCCGCAAACTTACTGATCACCCCAGTTACACCTTCTTCCAGATCGTTTATATAAATCACAAACAGCAGAGGTCCCAATACAGAGCCCTGCGGAACACCACTAGTCACAGGCATCCAGCCGGAAAAAGAGCCTTCCACTACCACCCTCTGTCTTCTGTGACCAAGATGTGGAGATGCCGGCGTTGGACTGGGGTAAGCACAGTAAGAAGTCTCACAACACCAGGTTAAAGTCCAACAGGTTTATTTGGTAGCAAATACCATAAGCTTTCGGAGCACAGCTCCTTCGTCAGATGGAGTGGATATCTGTTCTCAAACAGTGCAAACAGACACAGAAATCAAATTACAGAATACTGATTAGAATGCAAATCTCTACAGCCAGCCAGGTCTTAAATGTACAGACAATGTGGGTGGAGGGAGCATTCAACACAGGTTAAAGAGATGTGTATTGTCTCCAGACAGAACAGCTAGTGAAATTCTGCAAGTCCAGGAGGCAAGCTGTGGGGGTTACTGATAATGTGACATAAATCCAACATCCCGGTTTAGGCCGTCCTCATGTGTGCGGAACTTAGCTTTCAGTTTCTGCTCAGCGACTCAGCAGTCACGGGCACTCAGCCTTGGATCTTCAGGTAAGCGTTCTCCAAGGCGGCCTTCACAACACACGACAGCGCAGAGTCACTGAGCAGGAACTGATAGCCAAGTTCCGCACACATGAGGACGGTCTAAACCGGGATGTTGGATTTATGTCACATTATCAGTAACCCCCACAGCTTGCCTCCTGGACATGCAGAATTTCACTAGCTGTTCTGTCTGGAGACAATACACATCTCTTTAACCTGTGTTGAATGCTCCCTCCACCCACATTGTCTGTACATTTAAGACCTGGCTGGCTGTAGAGATTTGCATTCTAATCAGTATTCTGTAATTTGATTTCTGTGTCTGTTTGCACTGTTTGAGAACAGATATCCACTCCATCTGACGAAGGAGCTGTGCTCCGAAAGCTTATGGTATTTGCTACCAAATAAACCTGTTGGACTTTAACCTGGTGTTGTGAGACTTCTTACTGTTCTGTGACCAAGCCAGTTCTCCACCCATCTAGCCACCTCCCCCTTTATCCCATGAGATCCAACCTTTTTCACCAGCCTACCATGAGGGACTTTGTCAAACGCTTTACAAAAGTCCATATAGACGACATCCACGGCCCTTCCCTCGTCAACCATTCTAGTCACTTCTTCAAAAAACTCCACCAGGTTAGTGAGGCATGACCTCCCTCTCACAAAACCATGCTGACTATCGTTAATGAGTTTATTCCTTTCTAAATGCGCATACATCCTATCTCTAAGAATCCTCTCCAACAACTTCCCTACCACGGACGTCAAGCTCACCGGCCTATAATTTCCCGGGTTATCCTTCCTACCCTTCTTAAATAACGGGACCACATTAGCTATCCTCCAATCCTCTGGGACCTCACCTGTGTCCAGTGATGAGACAAAGATTTGCGTCAGAGGCCCAGCGATTTCATCTCTCATCTCCCTGAGCAGCCTTGGATAGATTCCATCAGGCCTGGGGATTTGTCAGTCTTTATATTCCCTAAAAAACCTCACACTTCCTCCCTTGTAATGGAGATTTTCTCCAACGGTTCAACACTCCCTCCGAGACACTCCCAGTCAACACATCCCTCTCCTTTGTGAATACCGACGCAAAGTATTCATTTAGGATCTCCCCTACTTCTTTGGGCTCCAAGCATAATTCCCCACTTTTGTCCCTGAGGGGTCCGATTTTTTTCCCTGACAACCCTTTTGTTCCTAACGTATGAATAAAATGCCTTGGGATTCTCCTTAATCCTGTCTGCCAAGGACATTTCATGACCCCTTTTTGCCCTTCTAATTCCTCGTTTGAGTTCTTTCCTACTTTCTTTGTACTCCTCCAGAGCTCCCTCCGTTTTTAGCTGCCTGGACCTAACATACGCCTCTCTTTTCTTTTTGACCAATCACTCAATTTCTCTGGTTATCCACGGTTCTCGAATCCTACCCTTCCTATCCTTCTTTTTTACAGGCACATGCTTGTCCTGTAGCCCTAACAACTGTTCCTTAAAAGACTCCCACATGCCAGATGTGGATTTACCCTCAAACAGCCTCTCCCAATCAAGAGCTGCCAATTTCTGCCTAATCCCACTAAAGTTAGCCTGCCCCCAATCCAGCACCTTACCCTTGGGACACCACTCATCCTTTTCCATCACTATCCTAAAGCTAACAGAATTGTGGTCACTATTTGCCACATGTTCCCCAACCATAACTTTGAAGACCTGACCGGGCTCATTCCCCAGTACTAGGTCCAGTATAGCCCCCTCTCTAGTCGGGCTATCTACATACTGTTCCAAAGAACCCTCCTGTACGCATTTTACAAATGCCTCCCCATTCAGAGTCCCAGCCCTACGCGATTTCCAGTCTATACCAGGGAAATTGAAGTCTCCCACTACAACAACCTTATTTTTCCTGCACCTATCCATTATCTCCTGACATATCCGTTCTTCCACTTCCCTTGGGCTGTTGGGGGGCCTGTAGTATACCCCCAACATAGTGACTGCGCCCTTCCTGTTTCTGAGCTCCACCCACAATGACTCGTTACATGACCCCTCTGAATTGTCCTTCCTCTGCACCGCTGTAATATGCTCTCCAACTAATACTGCTACTCCCCCACCTCTTTTGGCCCCTCCTCTGTCTCGCCTAAAACACTTGTACCCCGGAATATTCAGCTGCCAGTCCTGTCCCTCTTTCAACCAAGTCTCTGTCACCGCAACCACATCCAAATTTCTCGTAAGCATTAAGGCCCTCAGTTCGTCTGTCTTACCTGCTACGCTCCTTGCATTGAAGTAGATGCACTCCAGACCTCCAGGCCCAGTGAGGTCATCCTCCCCCAGAGTGCTCTTCTTCTTTGCCAGCCTTGTCCTGGACCCAAGCTCGTCCCCAGCCTCTACACTTGTCAGACATAATTTTTTGATCCCCACCCCCCTGCCATATTAGTTTAAACCCACCTGAACTGCACTAGCAAAGCTCCCAGCCAGGATATTCGTGCCCTTCCAATTTAGTTGTGACCCGTCCTTCTTGTACAGGTGCCCTCCCCTCTTGAAAACTTCCCAGTGATCCAGGAATATGAAGCCCTCCCTCCTGGACCAGTCCTTTAGCCAAGCGTTCAATTGTACTATCTCCCTATTCCTAGCCTCACTGGCCCTCGGCATTGGGAGCAGCCCAGAGATTGCCACCCTGGAGGCCCTACTTTTTAACCTATTTCCCAACTCCCTGAATTGCTCTCAGGAGCGAGAAACAGTGAGACTGAGAGCGGAGCGAGGGAGATAAAGGAGTGAGAAACAGTGAGACTGAGAGCGGAGCGAGGGAGATAAAGGAGTGAGAAACAGTGAGACTGAGAGCGGAGCGAGGGAGATAAAGGAGTGAGAAACAGCGAGACTGAGAGCGGACCCGGGGTCGTCTTGTGGCAGCTGAACTTCATGACATCACAAGTTCAAAAGTGACATTTTGGACAGATGAGCTTCTGATTGGTATGTAGTGGTCAGGGGACCTTTTTTATTAGCTTCAATTTCCATTAATCTTCCATACCATAGGGTTTTAGAGTCATGTGATTTAGGCCAGTGGGGGTATGGCACAGTATTGGAATTTAGAGGCTGTTTACTGAATAGCGTTTTCAGCATTTTGGTGAAAATCTCACACTGGGGCCATCTAGTTTGCTGTAAATTAATTAATAGAAATTTATTTTTAAGTAAATAGTTGAAATGGCAGTCAGTGGGGTCGTATCCTTCTGTGGAATGTGAGAATCAGACAGTTCTACCAGCCCTGATGATGACATCAGCAGGAAGTGTGTGCAATTGTAGCTCCCATCAGCCAACATGGTTCAGTTGCCGCGGCAGTTGGACACCCTTAGGAGGAGGTGAAGTACATCACGGACAGGAGCTTTAGAGATGTGGTCACACCCAAAGTTCAGGTAGATAGATCGCTGACCGCTAGAAGGGGCAGGCAGACAGTGCTGGAGCCCCCTGTGACTATCCCCCTCTCCATCATTTTGGATACTGTTGGGGGGAGAAGGGTATTGCCTATCAGGGGACGGTACAACATCATGGGCCGAAGGGCCTGTTCTGTGCTGTACTGTTCTATGTTCTATGTAACAGCAGTAGCCGGAGCGGTGGAACCGCAGCTGGCTCTGTTGTACAGCAGGGAGGGTCAAAATGCAATACAGCAGCGGTAATAGGGGACTGCGACGATACTGTGCCATTCAGAAATGTATTTTAGTCATGTTTCTTCTGCAGGATCTGTTCTGCACTCTGAGCCATTTTGTCTGGATGCAACAGCAATAATTGATTGCAGTGTTTGTTTTGACCTGAACTAATGCAGCGTTTTGTTGTTTTGTGCTTTTCCCTGGGATAGTGCAGAGTGGAGCTTGATTGGGTTGATGTCAGGTAAGTTCATACAACAGGGTGGGGCTAGACTTTCACAGAGAACTCGAGGCAGTCTGCCTTTTGGGATCTTTCGAGAGAGGTTGCTTTCTCTGTATCTCTTGCTCTGTCTGAAGTGGAGGCTGGAATCTGCCGAGAGATAAACCTTTTTCTCTAAGATTCTACTGTTTGGGGTGGAAATTTCTCTGGAAATTGCTGCATGTGAGTTAGGAGACAGGGGTCTGTCTGGATCACTCTCCAGAAGTGTAAAAAAGCTAGAAATCTAGTACCCATGTAAGCATCTTTGGTTTTTGTGTTAACTGGTCCTAAAGAATGGATTTATGTCTGTGTGGGGATACTGCTAAATTGGATCAATAGAGATAGCTCGCTGTTCAGATTTATACTTTGTCATGTTTAAGCATTTAGTTGGTAAAAGTTATGCTACTTTCTGTATTCTAACTGTATTCTTAAATAAAGTTTGTTTTGATAAAAGCTTCCTAGTGGGTCACTTGAATCATACTTATGGTGAAACACCTTCTGCTCACCCTAATCAAATCAAATGTTTTTGATTTGATTTATTATTGTGACATGTATTAGCATACAGTGACAACAATTGTTTCTTGTGCACTATACAGACAAAGCATACTGTACATAGAGAAGGAAAGGAGAGGGTGCAGAATGTAGTGTTACAGTCATAGCTAGGGTATAGAGAAAGATTAACATAATATAAGGTAGGTCTATTCAAAAGTCTGATGGCAGCAGGGAAGCTGTTCTTGAGTCGGTTGGTACGTGACCTCAGACTTTTGTCTCTTTTTCCTGATGGAAGCAGGTGGAAGAGAGAATGTCTGGGGTGCGTGGGATCCTTAATTATGTTCATAAGTTCATAAGATATAGGAGCAGAATTAGGCCATTCGGCCCATCAAGTCTGCTTCGCCATTTGATCGTGGCTGATATGCTCCTCAACCCCATTTTCCTGCCTTGCCCCCGTAACCCTTCAACCCATTACCAATTAAAAATCTGCCTGGTCTTTGTCAATATCTTACCTTCAGAAACCGCCTTGAATTTTACCCCAGTAACTCCAGAGTGACTCTGGTTGCTCCCGAGTCAAAATTGGTCACCCCTGAGTGAGATCCTGGTAATTTCCGAGTCAATGCCTTGTCACCCTCGAGTCAATCCTGGTGACCTCCAAAAAAAGTCAGCGCTAGTACCGCTGAGTCAACCCTCTTAACAGATGGAGCTGCTCAGTGAGCGCTGTGCTTGGAAATGTGCTTGCCAGGTGATCATCCTTTGAAGTTAGTCATGATTCGCGCCATTAAGAAAGCACCCACCGTGGTTTGGAATTTTTTGATGGGAGGGTATGATTTTGGCGAATCGGGCTGATAATGAGATGCAAATATATTATAAAGATGTTCCCAATGTTGAACAAGGGGTAATGTGGCCTGCCACTGACTGGGGGAATGTGACATAAAACAGGACTTTAGACTTCTTGTGATATTTTCCACTCCTGTCACTGAACCCTCCCAGCCTCAATGGGTGCAGAAAATGTTAGAAATTAAAATATTCGGACCTAAGAGCTTTTTTTAAATTAGAAGGATTTTATTTTTGAATCCCTAAACCCTACACTCTCCAACCCCAAACAGATGTCGTGAACTCTGGCACCATGCAGGCACCAGTTTGGACCTGCCCTTTGCTGCAGGCAAAGGTGTCAATCCCTCTGACTATACTATCCCCTATTACCATTACATTCCTCGTCACACCACCCTGCTTGAATGACTTGCTACACCAAGGTGCCATGGTCAGTTACTTCATCCATCCTATAAACCCCTCTCATCCAAGCAAACAATGAAAATCTCACACCTGTTGGACAATTGTAAAGGTCAAGGTTCCTGCCCTCTGGAACCCCTTGCCGCACCCTCCTATCCCTGACCACTAACAAAATGACAAGACCTTACCCAAAGAGTTGTAACAATCTCCTGGAATAAAGTGTCCAGGTAACTTCCCCGCCCCTGATGTGCCACAGAGTCTGATGATTGATCAGTTTACTCTTGAAAGTAGGGTGAAACCTCATCTTTGCCAACATGATTAGTTTACTATTATTTTGTTGTTGACCTGATTAGTGAACCATTATTTCATTCTTGTCCATTATTATTTTACAAACTTACATCCCCCTCATGCAGGACATATTTGTTTATTAAATAGTATGACATAATTAACACATCATATTTCTGTATCTTCGCTGTTGCTTTATGTTACGAACAGGAGGGGGTTAATTTAAGCAGACCTGATTTCTCCTCTCTCTACCCATCGGAAAACAGAAAGGTGTTTATGATTTATCTCTTTTTAAGTGGAGGTATATTTTTCCCAATCCTGAAATTTGAAGTGTTCCAATCCTCTATGTACGGATCCACAAGAGATGGGTGAGATCCTCAATGAATATTTCTCATCAGTATTCACTACTGAGAAAAGCATGGATGTTAGGGAACTTGGAGAAATAAATAGTGATATCTTGAGGAGTGTACATATTACAGAGAAGGAGGTGCTGGAAGTCTTAAAGTGCATCAAGATAGATAAATCCCTGGGACCTGATGAAGTGTATCCCAGGACACTGTGGGAGGCTAGGGAGGAAATTGCGGATCCCCTAGCCGAGATATTTGAATCATCGATAGTCACAGGTGAGGTGCCTGAAGATTGGAGGGTGGCAAATGTTGTGCCTTTGTTTAAAAAGGGCTGCAGGGAAAAGCCTGGGAACCACAGGCCAGTGAGTCTCAAATCTGTGATGGGTACGTTGTTGGAAGGTATTTTGAGAGACAGGATCTACAGGCATTTAGAGACGCAAGGACTGATTAGGGACAGTCAGCATGGCTTTGTGAGTGGAAAATCATGTCTCACAAATTTGATTGAGTTTTTTGAAGGGATAACTAAGAAGGTAGATGAGGGCAGTGCAGCTGATGTTGTCTACATGGACTTTAGCAAGGCCTTTGACAAGTTATGTAGATTGTTGCATATGGTTAAATCTCACAGGATCCAGGGTGAGGTAGCTAAATGGATACAAAATTGGCTTGATGACAGAAGCCAGAGGGTGGTTGTAGAGGGTTGTTTTTCAAACTGGAGGCCTGTGACCAGCGGTGTGTCTCAGGGATCAGTGCTGGGCCCACTGTTATTTGTCATTTATATGAATGATTTGGATGAGAATATAGGAGGCATGGTTAGTAAGTTTGCAGGTGACACCAAGATTGGTGGCATCGTGGACAGTGAAGAAAGTTACCTCGGATTGCAACGGGATCTTGATCAATTGGGCCAGTGGGCTGAGGAATGGCAGATGGAGTTTAATTTAGATAAATGTGAGGTGGTGCATTTTGGTAGATTGAACCAGGGCAGGACTTACTCAGTTAATGGCAGGGCGTTGGGGAGAGTTACAGAACCAAGAGTTCTAGGGATACGTGTTCATAGCACCTTGAAAGTGGAGTCACAGGTGGACAGAACAGTGAAGAAAGCATTCAGCATGCTTGGTTTCATTGGTCAGAACATTGAATACAGGAGTCTTGTTGAAGTTATGTAAGACATTGGTAAGGCCACACTTGGAATACTGTGTACGGTTCTGGTCACCCTATTATAGAAAGGGTATTATTAAACTAGAAAGAGTGCAGAAAAGATTTACTAGGATGCTACCGGAACTTGATGGATTGAGTTATAAGGAGAGGCTGGGTAGACTGGGACTTTTTTCTCTGGAGCGTAGGAGGCTGAGGGGTGATCTTATAGAGGTCTATAAAATTATGAGGGACATAGACAAGGTAGATAGTCAATATCTTTTCCCAAAGGTAGGGGAATCTAAAACTAGAGGGCATAGGTTTAAGGTGAGAGGGGAGAGATACAAAAGTGTCCAGAGGGGCAATTTTTTCACACAGAGGGTGGTGAGTGTCTGGAACAAGCTGCCAGAGGTAGTAGTAGAGGCGGGTACAATTTTGTATTTTAAAAAGCGTGTAGACAGTTACATGGGCACGATGGGTATAGAGGGATATGGGCCAAATGCGGGCAATTGGGATTAGTTTAGGGGTTTAAAAAAAAAGGCGTCATGGACAAGTTGGGCCGAAGGGCCTGTTTCCATGCTGTAATCCTCGATGACCCCATGACTCTAACTCACACGGCAAATTCAGATAAAATAAAATAGAATGGTTGGTTTATTTCACACGCACACAAACCATGGGCAAGGGGTTTCACAATGTTTGCTCCTTTTGCCCTCATAAAATAAAGGAGGGAAAGAAAAGGTGTTCAGAGCAGCATCGCAATAAAAATACAAATTATAGTTTTACCTGAGTCCAGAGTCCAGAATCAAATGTTCAATGGCATTTCCTTAAGAGAGTAATTGGCTGAACGTTGCAGTATGATCCGTCTTTCCAGAAGTGAGGATTTCCATGATGGGAAAAGGCCCATAAGTGTTGAAATAGTCTTGAAGGCACAAGTTCCAATGTTTCAGTAGTTCATAGTGTAGATGAGGGACAGATATCTTTTTACTGCTGCCTGCTTGATGGTAAGATGGTGGACAGCGACAGGCTGTTTGCCCAGAATGCTGTTTTTCTTCAGAAGTCAAACAGTGGCTGACAATAAGATTCAACAGTTTAGTAATGAAAGGAATTCAGACAGCTCAAGTCTCGATCATGTGACAGAGGACTGGAGAACAGCTGATGTGGTTCCATTATTTAAGAAGGGTTGTAGAGATAAGCCAGGGAACTACAGACCTGTGAGTCTCACGTCAATGGTAAGGAAACTATCAGAGAAAATTTCCATGCGGAGAGGCAAGGTTTGATCAGGAATGGCTTTGTCAAAAAGGAGGTCATACCTAACAAATTTGATTGAATTTTTTTGAGGAGGTGGCCAGGCGTGCAGATAAGGGTAGTGCAATTGATGAAGTTTATTTGGATTTCAGCAAAGCCTTTGACAAGGCCCAACATGAGAGACTTAAAAAGGATGTAAATGCCCATGGGATACAGGGTAATTTGATAGATTTAAACTTGGCTCAGTTGTAGGAGACAGGGGATGATGGCAGAAGGCTGCTTTAGTGACTGGAAGCCAGTGTCCAGTGGCGTACCACAGGGGTCTGTGTTGGGCCCCCTATTTGTCATTTATATAAATGACATTGATGACTCTGTGGGGGGTAGGATTGGTAGATATGCAGATGACACAAACATTGGCTGGGTGGCTAACAGTGAGTTTGAGTGCCTTGGGCTACAGGAAGATATGGATGGAATGGTCAAATGGGCGGATAAGTGGCAGATGGAATTTGACCCCGATTAACAGGGGGTTGGAGTTTAAGAGCCGTGGGGTTATGCTGCAACTGTACAGGACCTTGGTGAGACCACATTTGGAATATTGTGTGCAGTTCTGGTCACCTCACTATAAGAAGGATGTGGAAGCATTGGAAAGAGTGCAGAGGAGATTTACCAGGATGCTGCCTGGTTTGGAGGAATTCCTCTTATGAGGAAAGGTTAAGGGAGCTAGGGCTGTTCTCTCTGGAGCGGAGGAGGCTGAGGGGAGACTTAATAGAGGTTTATAAAATGATGAAGGGGATAGATAGAGTGAACGTTCAAAGACTATTTCCTCGGGTGGATGGAGCTATAACAAGGGGGCATAACTATAGGGTTCGTGGTGGGAGATATAGGAAGGATATCAGAGGTAGGTTCTTTACGCAGAGAGTGGTTGGGGTGTGGAATGGACTGCCTGCAGTGATAGTGGAGTCAGACACTTTAGGAACATTTAAGCGGTTATTGGATAGGCACATGGAGCACACCAGGATGATAGGGAGTGGGATAGCTTGATCTTGGTTTCAGATAAAGTTCGGCACAACATCGTGGGCCGAAGGGCCTGTTCTGTGCTGTACTGTTCTATGTTCGATGTTCTATAAAAGTGTGAGGTGATACACTTTGGAAAAAGTAATTTGACAAGGAAGTATTCAGTGAACAGCAGAACACTAGGAAATTCTGAGGAACAAAGGGACCTTGGCGTGTTTGTCCATAAATCTCTGAAGGTGGAAGGGTATGTTAGTAGGGTGGTGAAAAAGGAATTTGGGACATTTGCCTTTATCAATTGAGGCATAGATTATAAAAGCATAGTGGTCATGTTGGAGTTGTATGGCACTTTGGTGAGGCCACAGCTGGAGTGTGCAGTTCTGGTCGCTACATTATAGGAAGAATGTGATTGTTTCTGGGATTTAAGTTGGAGACGTTGGATTGACTTGGGTTTTTTTCATTGGAGCACACAAGATTGAGGGGCAACCTGATTGAGGTGTACAAGATTATGAGGGGCATGGACAGAGTGGATAGGGAGCAGTTGTTCCCTTTAATTGAAGGGTCAGTCACGAAGAGCCACAAGTTCAAGGTGAGGAGCAAGAGGTTTAGGGGGGATGTGGGGAAAAACTTTTTTATCCAGAGGGCTTGGAATGCCTGGGAGGGTGGTGGAAGCGGGTTGCCTCACATTCTTTTTAAAAAGTACCTGGATGAGTACTTGGCATGTCTTAACATTCAAGGCTATGGGTCAAATAGGATTGGGTAGGTAGGTCTGGTGTTTCTCACATGTCACTGCAGACTCGATTGGCCAAAGGGCCTCTACTGCACCGTATGATTCTGTGACAGGTTAGTTTTGGATCAACAAACGAAGCCCCTGTTTAAAATCCATTCTGTTTTGGAGCAGATAATGGCCAGATCATTCACATCACATTGGAGGTTATGAATCACAAACAGCTGCCATTGTCTGGGGGACAGGCTGGGGAAGATATACCATCACTGTGGCTGGTTGGTGTATTTCTTTGGAATTTGGTTGTTGGCAGTCACAAAGTGCCTTCGCATCTCTTTAAAGATAATGAGGTTCTTGCTGGTTTTCTGAAGGTTAGAAATCCCTTTGGTATGAGTCATGGCTAGTCAGGATAAAGCCTTGTCCATCTTTCAAAATAAAATAATTTCATAGAGTAGCCCTGTTGATGTAGATGTATATTTATGTTTCCCTCCTATCTTGGCCAGGACACTTATTTTAGAGTTCATCAGATTAAAATGTTTATTCAAGCTTCCAGTCAGCAAAGGTCAGAATACTTGCTGATCTAAGCATTTATAATAACCTGACATTTCTTTCCATCATCCTCCACACATCAAAATCTTACATTGACGAAAGCATTTCTTGGCAATTTCCAAATTCATTCCATACTAACCGATAGGGACATTGTCTATGCGGTATGATTCCATGACTATGACTATATCAGGCTGTTGCTTGACTTGTGCGTGGGACAGCTCTCTCAGAAAGCCCCAGATGTTAGTAAGGAGTACCTTGTAGGGTTGACAGGGCTGAGTTTGGCGTTGTCATTTCCAGTGCCTAGGTTGATGCCAAGTGGTCTGTCCAGTTTCATTCTTTTTCGACTTCATTAGCAGTTGGATACGACTGAATGGCTTGCTCGACCATTTCAGAGGGCAGTTAAGAGTCAACCACATTGCTGTGGATCAGGAGTCACAAGTAGGCCAAACCAGGTAAGGATGCACGTTTAGTAGCCAGAAATTGCCCAGAATTTGAAGCTCGTATCCGTCAGAATGAATTAAATGGCATTAATGAGCCAGATTCACAATTACAAGCTTTTAATTCCAGATTTGTATTAATTAAATTACGGCCTCAACCGGGATCTTGGGTTCAAGTCACACTATCTGTAACCCCCACACGACTTGCCTGGGCTTGCAAAATCTCACTAACTGTCCTGGCTGGAGACAATACACATCTCTTTAACCTGTGCTTAACGCTCTCTCCACTCACATTGTCTGTACCTTTAAGACTTGATTGCCCGTAAAGACTCGCATTCCAACCATTATCTTGTAAATTGAGTCTGTGTCTTTATATGCCCTGTTTGTGAACACAACTCCCACTCACCTGATGAAGGAGCAGTGCTCTGAAAGCTTGTGCTGCCAAATAAACCTGTTGGACTTTAACCTGGTGTTGTGAGACTTCTTACTTAATTAAATTACACCAGCTGTTGTGGTGGGATATGAACCTATGTCCCAGAATATTAACTTTGGCCTCTGAATTACTAGCCCAGTGACTTTACCACAACACCACCGCTCCCCTCAACAAGAAGTCTCACAACACCAGGTTAAAGTCCAACAGGTTTATTTGGGATCATGAGCTTTCGGAGCGCTGCTCCTTCATCAGGTGAGTGAACAATCTGGTGTTGTGAGACTTCTTATTGTGCCCACCCCAGTCCAACCCCGGCATCTCCACATCATAGCTCCCCTCAACACGTTTACTTCGGTTAAGGCAAGACTTAACCAATTAAGGCAAAAGCTCTGAAGAGTCATAGGTACTTAAAACATTAACTCTGTTTCTCACGACACAGATGCTGCCAGACCTGCTGAGATTTTCCAGCAGTTTCTGTTTTTATTTAAGGCAAAATCACCATTCTGTGGTAAATTATAGAATGTTTATTGAAGGAAAATGATAAACTTAATGAAGAAGGGAAAGGGTGAATGTATTTTGTACCTAAAAGGTTGAACTTTGTACTTAGAATGTATCACAAGCATGACCCTTCATTATGGCTAATCCCCTTGTTTATACTGCTTCTGACATTAATACAAGTTAACTTTTATTTTTATAACAATAGTCAATATAAATGTGAATGTGTTTGTGAAGTCCTACCTTTCCTACAAGTTTGTGTGTGGTTTGCAGAAGACAGGCGATTCCATGGTGTGGAGCGCGATATCGGCCGTTTGAAGAGGAACTCCCGCTGGGGCAGCTGGAAGAGCGTCGGAACTTCAAAGGAAAACTGCGGGAAGAGCAGGAAACAGAAGACCTGTGCTTGGTGTGCTGAGGATGCCAGATACACTGGTTTATGATCAGAAGCTATCAATGTATTTTTTGTAGTTGGTCTGGAAGTTGTACATTGTATTTCTGAGTCGTGTCTGGTCTGGGGTTGATTCGTAACCAGTATTAGAAGCCATGCTGTATATATATCCCCACTTTTCTGTGTTCAGGGAGAACTTTGGCTTCCGCTTTCAAGGGGTCAAGTTCTCCCGCAAGCTTGTGAGAATAAAGCCTTACTGTATTTTGACTCAGACTAGCCTCAGATAGCCACATGAACGGAATGGGAATGGAGGGATACAAAAGAATGGTCTAGTTTGGACCAGGGAGCGGCGCGGGCTTGGAGGGCCGAAGGGCCTATTCCTGTGCTGTATTGTTCTTTGTTCTTGTTCTTTGTACACCTGAGAGACGTACATCAGCTGGTCAGGGCAGCCTGTCCAGCGGGTAAGTGGAGGCAGGTAGCAGGTGGACCCGCCGCTCCTCCAGCACAGGATTATAGTGGGGGACGGTGGACACATGTAGTCGCCCTAACATCAGAGATAGATGACCAACAGACACCCGTCACCCAGTTTAAGGTAGAAATTCAGAGAGTATTAGGGAATGCTCCCACTAACTGGGGCAGAATGACCACAATGAAACAGCTAAAAGGGGAAGGAGCTTCTGAATGTGGGGGATGGTTGTTCCAGGTACATCAGGAGTGCTCCGGACAAGGAAACCCAGGTCGAGGGGATCGAGCGTTCATCCAGGCTTTTAAGGATGAATTCTTTAGTGTTCACCAAAAAATCCTTAAAATGGGAATTCTCAGTACCCCGAACTATGATGCATTGGTAGAATGGGCTAGTGGCATACCTGGAGGTGGATAGGAGAGATCTTAGTTTTTGTATTTCAGTGTGTTTGTGTGATCTGTTTGCTAGTCGAATGTAGGTGGTTGTTGTATTAAACTGAGAGCAGGAATTGTTGAAGCCTTTGTTCTTGTGGAGTGTTTATTGTGGATAATAAATGACCTTAGTTTAGCCTCAGGAGAGCTGGGGAGGTGTTAAGACTGTTAAATATTAAAGTGATAAAATTTCTTGAATTTACTTCTGTTTTGAGTGTAATTACAGTTTGGAAGAAAGAAGAATAACAGTGACTGTCTTAATCCAAGTTCTGTATTCTTTTGGGCGGCACGGTAGCACAGTGGTTAGCACTGCTGCTTCACAGCTCCAGGGACCTGGGTTCGATTCCTGGCTTGGGTCACTGTCTGTGTGGAGTTTGCACATTCTCCTCGTGTCTGCGTGGGTTTCCTCCGGGTGCTCCGGTTTCCTCCCACAGTCCAAAGATGTGCGGGTTAGGTTGATTGGCCATGCTAAAAATTGCCCCTTAGTGTCCTGAGATGCATAGGTTAAAGGGATTAGTGGATAAAATGTGTAGGGATATGGGAGTAGGGCCTGGGTGGGATTGTGGTCGGTGCAGACTCGATGGGCCGAATGGCCTCTTTCTGTACTGTAGGGTTTCTATGATCCTAAATGTTTTACTTACATCTCAGTTTAAGATGTTAAGTTTGAATGAGTGTTGGAAGCTTCCATGTGTGTGTCTATGTGTGTTTACAAAGTTGTTTGCTTTGTTGTGATTTTACAACAGAGGGTTTGATACAGAGTTTAAATAAAATTGGAAAGTAAATTGAAATTTCAAAATCGAAGTACATAAATTGAAGTTTGAAATAGCCAATTTGAATTTTGAATAAACCTGTGTTTGAACTTTGTTAAGAAAGGATTTAAACCTTGGAGCTCTCTCCTTTGTCTTGAAGTGAAGATTATGAGAGAGTTAGTTGAGAAATTGGGAGAAAAAATTGTGTAATTTTATGGAAAGTAGATAAGCAAGAACAAAAGAATGTGGTAAATGTACTGTCTATGAGTCAGTTTAAATTATTTTAAGTTAGTGAAATGAATCATAATTCTGCTTATTTCAAGTTCCAGCAGGAGATTAATCAATTAAATCTTAGTTTCCAATGCAAATTGCCCTGACAAATATCTGAAAGTTTAATATTCTGTAACCTGGTTAAAATTATGTACTGCCATGGGAATTTTATGTGCTATCTATTGTTCAAAGTTTGCCAAATATTGAGCACTGTCAAGCTTAAAATCTAGCCAGTTAAAATCAAACCAAAATGTTACTGATTAATTAACTAGTGTGTATTGTACCTACTTTGGTTTTGATTTGGCGCCTGGTGTTTTCCTCGAGTGCGGCGGGGGTTTTGATCTGGAGCTCAGTTTAAAATTGGAAACGGCTTGAATTAAAAAGGGTTTGGATATTACGGTTTTGCTGTGTAAAGTGGTATGATACAACTGCCGCTTGATTATTTTTATTATACAGTATAGCACTGCTATATAGACCCAAAAATAAAATAAAATCCTGAAAAGCCTTCACCAATTTTGTATAATATAGTTATATATTATATGTTGTGTATGGATAAACATAATTCTGTCGGAGCTTCCTGTTTTCCTCGCCATACAAATTATTAAATTAGAGATAATGTCGGGGTACATTATTTAAAGATTGGAGCTGTATGGTATGTGATTTTAATGGGGAATGCGATGTTTTTTGATGAGATTATATACAAATGAATAGATGTCCAACTGCAGCCAAAAACCAGTGTAAAGTGTTATTTAATTCACACTAAGCTTTCTATGGAAGGGGGGTGTGTAGTTAACTGTATAATGTACTGGCTAAAGCCATACAGATATCGGGAAATTGTGGACAGAGATATTGCCCACTATACTGATGAGGCTAAGAGTTACCACGAACTGGACAACCGGATTAACCCCTTATGAATTAATGACAGAATGGGCGATGATGTAGATTCACTAAAAGATGAATTCAGGAGATATGTTTTGGAACTAAGCACCCAACTAAAAGGGATGCACAAATTGGTAAAAGACAATCCGGAACAAAGAGACACAGAGAGAGAGAGAGAGCTTGAAATGCTCCCTGACGGGAAGTTGCGTCCTAGTAAAAGCACTACTTGACAAACCTGGGTTCGCCCCTCAATGGGAGGGCCCCTATAAAGTTAAGATTGTGTAGTGTGCTTAATTCACAGATATGTGAGACAGTTGACCTCCAAGCAAGCTGAACGGGTTCGCGGGCAGTGGCGCGCGGGCGGTATAGCCTTTGGACCATTGTATAACGGTCACGTGGGTTATTAGTTAAGCGATAGGATGATTTTCTTGCTGCTTCTCACGACCCTTGCCCTGCTAGTTACGGAGGGGAAGTATAGGTGGAATTGTGTAGACTTGGGGACAGAGCATCACAAGCATCTCTGTAACGATGGCTCAGTCAATTGTAACCTTCCAACACATGGAATAAGTCCCTGGGAGATAACCCGTAGGGACCGCTGCTTGGGATTCCTTAACTATGCCATGTTGCCAACTCTGTTGGAGGGTCGAGGTGATTGGGGTCTCCCATGCAATGTAACGTGGTGTAACTGGAATTTTCGGTGTTTAGCTGAGGGATCGGGATGGATCTGTACCCGGCAACAGCAGAGGGCTCGGAAGGATGAGTACATTAACACGAGATTTGGTCGATCCAAGCGATCATTGTACCAATCCTCTAAAATTCGACCCTATCACATGAACACTTTCATGTATATGTCTCACTTGTATGTATTGCAGTCAAAATTTTGAACAAGTGCTGGGTCTGCTTACATATTCCCATGCACGAAGGAAAGGGGGGAAAGTCCTTTATTCCCTATCCCTTTGTCAACTCCGGGAATGATAGAGGGGATTTTGGATTGAAATAGATCCAAGACGGGACAAGGAAAGTGACATTTAAAACCCCATCAGGCATGTTGTGAAAAACCAACAAGGGGGGATCTATCTGCTTGGTAAGAAACGGAACCATACCTGTTGGCCGTAGCTACTGTACCCAGCAGGTTAATGTCACCAGTGGTGGCTGGGCTTTGGTGCAACAGATTACAATCCATTGCCCCACTGCTGATGTCCTGGTCAGCCTCTCCTCTACTTATATGAGCAGCATGACTGTATATAATGGTACCTGTTGTATCTGTGGAAACAATGCCGACCCATGGCTTCCTTGGGATTGGGTAGGATTGTGTTATTTAGTATATGTGGTACCCTATATTCACCATTAGTGAGACAGAATGGTTCTTTATGATAGCTTTCCCACTTTATGGGACAGCAAAAGCAGCACAGGAACTTATACATATGGCCTCGACCTTGGAGAGAATTGTGAATGAAACTAGAGACGGGTTCGAGGAGGTGAGCACAGCCTTTTCTGAAGTATCAGCCGAGGTTGTAGCTATCCGGACTGTTGCTTTACAGAACCGATTGACACTTGATTGTGTGTTGGCTTTCCAGGGAGGAGTTTAACCCTGATAAATGTGAGGTGATTCATTTTGGTAGGACTAATTTAAATGTGGATTACAGGGTCAAAGGTAGGGTTCTGAAGACTGTGGAGGAACAGAGAGATCTTGGGGTCCATATCCACAGATCTCTAAAGGTTGCCACTCAAGTGGATAGAGCTGTGAAGAAAGCCTATAGTGTGTTAGCTTTTATTAACAGGGGGTTGGAGTTTAAGAGCCGTGGGGTTATGCTGCAACTGTACAGGACCTTGGTGAGACCACATTTGGAATATTGTGTGCAGTTCTGGTCACCTCACTATAAGAAGGATGTGGAAGCGCTGGAAAGAGTGCAGAGGAGATTTACCAGGATGCTGCCTGGTTTGGAGGGTAGGCCTTATGAGGAAAGGTTGAGTGAGCTAGGGCTGTTCTCTCTGGAGCGGAGGAGGCTGAAGGGAGACTTAATAGAGGTTTATAAAATGATGATGGGGATAGATAGAGTGAACGTTCAAAGACTATTTCCTCGGGTGGATGGAGCTATTACAAGGGGGCATAACTATAGGGTTCGTGGTGGGAGATATAGGAAGGATATCAGAGGTAGGTTCTTTACGCAGAGAGTGGTTGGGGTGTGGAATGGACTGCCTGCAGTGATAGTGGAGTCAGACACTTTAGGAACATTTAAGCGGTTATTGGATAGGCACATGGAGCACACCAGGATGATAGGGAGTGGGATAGCTCGATCTTGGTTTCAGATAAAGTTCTGCACAACATTGTGGGCCGAAGGGCCTGTTCTGTGCTGTACTGTTCTATGTTCTATGAATGTGCGCTCCGAATGCTGCACGTATATCCCAGGCGATTAAAAAAAACCCGTTTGGCAGATTATATCCAACGAGTAGCGAAGACAACACGGGATGAAGGGAGCCAATATCATAATTACAATCCTCCGGGATGGTTGGGCAATGGTTTGGGCCATGGGGATCATACTTGATGCATGGGTTGCTTGTATTAACTGTCATTGTTATCGTTTGTTGTGTTAGTATAGCATTATTGAACTCTTGTTGTCAAACTGTCACCTTCAAATTATGCCGAGTGCATGTGTACGAACAGAGGGGGCAGACCTCCTGATGAAGGAGCTAGGCCCATATGCTGGTCACGTTTGGCTCTGAAGTGGTCATGGGGCCATGTTTGAACTTGGCCCTGACCAAAAGGGGGGATTGAAGAAGGGAAAGGGTTAATGTATTTTGTACCTAAAGGGAAAGGGTTAATGTATTTTGTACCTAAAAGGTTAAACTTTGTGCTTAGAATGTATCACAAGCATAACTCTTCATTATGGCTAATCCGCTTGTTTGTACTGCTTCTGACATTAATACCAGTTAACTTTTATTTTTATGACAATAAATAGTCAATGTAAATGTGAATGTGTTTGTGAAGTCTTACCTTTCCTACAAGTTTGTGTGCGGTTTGTGGAAGACAGGCGATTCCATGGAGCGCGATATCAGCCGTTTGAAGAGGAACTCCCGCTGAGGCAGCTGGAAGAGCGTCGGAACTTCAAAGGAAAACTGCGGGAAGAACAGGAAACAGAAGACCTGTGCTTGGTGTGCTGAGGATGCCAGATGCACTGGTTTATGATCAGAAGCCATCAATGTATTTTTTGTAGTTGGTCTGGAAGCTTGCTTCGTGACCAGCAGTTGTAAATTGTATTTCTGAGTCGTGACTGGTCTGGGGTTGATTCGTGACCAGTATTAGAAGCCATGCTGTATATATATCCCCACTTTTCTGTGTTCAGGGAGAACTTTGGCTTCTGCTTTCAAGGGGTCAAGTTCTCCCGCAAGCTTGTGAGAATAAAGCCTTACTGTATTTTGACTCAGACTAGCCTCAGAGTTATTTGTACCTACTTCACTTAACAACTTTGATTTGATTTATTATTGTCACATGTATTAGTACACTTAGAAAAGTATTGTTTCTTATGCACTTTACAGACAAAGCATATCGTTCATAGAGAAGGAAAGGAGAGAGTGGAGAATGTAGTGTTACAGTCATAGCAAGGATAGAGAGAAAGATCAAATTAATGCAAGGCAGGTCCATTCCAAAGTCTGATGGCAGCAGGGAAGAAGGTTGAGTCGGTTGGTACGCTGCTCCAAGGACAACAACCTCAGCTTCTCCAACCTAACCAAGATGGCATCCAAGATCCAGTCCAAGAAGGCGCTGGAGTGAGGCGACTTCTTGAAAGCTGTGCCCAGCATACCTTCTAATTCTATCTTTTACTCTCGTTCTATGCTTCTAAAACTTCATTCTAACTCTTTAAAATTCTCTAACAATGTTTTAATGCAATTTCTTACAAATGTGGCACTCTTCCACCTTCTTCCTTCGAGAAAAAGATACAAAAGTCTGAGGTCATGTACCAACCGACTCAAGAACAGCTTCTTCCCTGCTGCTGTCAGACTTTTGAATGGACCTACCTCCCATTAAGTTGATCTTTCTCTACACCCTAGCTATGACTGTAACACTACATTCTGCACTCTCTCCTTTCCTTCTCTATGAATGGCATGTTTTGTCTGTATAGCGCACAAGAAACAATGCTTTTTACTGTATGATAATACATATGATAATAATAAATCAAATAATAGATAACAAATAACCTTGTAATTAAATCCTATCATTCCTGGACGCAAATCTCATTGAATGTTTTTAAGGCAAGGATAGAGAAATTTTTGAACAGGAAAGGAATTAAGGGTTATGGTGAGCGGGCGGGCTAGTGGAGCTGAGTCCACGAAAAGATCAGCCATGATCTTATTGAATGGCAGAGCAGGCTCGAGGGGCCAGATGGCCTATTCCGGCTCCTAGTTCTTATGTTTTAAATCTCCTCCACACCCTCTGGAGGACCTCACATCCTTCTAAAGTGTGGTGACCAGAACTGGACACACTAACTGTGGCTTAACCAGGGAGCGCGGGGCGAGGGGGCAGATGGGGTGCGAGGCTAGGGGACTATCCTTTTCCCGACAGAAGAAGGTAGAAGAGAGAATGTCTGGGGTGCATGGGGTCCTTGATTATGCTGGCTGCTTTTCCGAGGCAGCGGGAAGTGTAGACAGAGTCAATGGATGGGAGGCTGGTTTGAGTGATGGACTGGGTTTCTTCACTCACCACTGATAAGAGGAATTTTCCGGGGTGTCCCTCTGGGAAGTCTTGTACTCAGCTGAACTCAACCAATACAGAGACCATGAAATACAACATGTAGTTAAAGAGCGAAAATAAGTTTATTGCTAATGCATGCATCAGGAGAAAAGATAGTCAGCAAGCATTGGCTACCTCCTCTGTCGTAATAGTACATGTGAGATCGATATCCTTTTCCTGAACACTTAGATTTCCCATCCAGCTTGTCACCCAAACTGGTGGATCCAATTACAGTATTACACATTATTACCGCAGCCAAAACGTTCCACCTGTCAGCAGGATCAGGAGTTTAATAGTCCATTGCACCTGGAAGTTCTTGAGGAAACCTAAACCACGTACATCCGATAAATTCAAGGATATTGCTAACACCTGCAAATTTTAATTTGTAAGAGGAGTCATTCCCTTGCCTATGTCCAGTCCCATTATCAGCATGAGAAACTGTACCAACCTCGTTAACTGTGAGCTAATACACTCCCATACATTCCAAAGCGCTGATTAACTTGCAGCTGCCTCACTCAAGCTGATAGGCAGAACTGCTCTCACTATGCTCCATTGTCCCAAAGGAATTTGTCTCACAACACCAAGTTAAAGTCCAACAGGTTTATTTAGAATCACGAGCTTTCGGAGCGCTGCTCCTTCATCAGGTGAGCGGAGAGTCCACTCACTTGATGAAGGAGCAGCGCTCCGAAAGCTCGTGATTCCAAATAAACCTGTTGGACTTTAACCTGGTATTGCGAGATTTCTTACTGTGCCCCACCCCAGTCCAATACCACCATCTCCACATCAAAGGAATTTGGTCTGTCTACTACTGTCTATTTCCCATCATGCTGAGCAGCTAGATTGCCTGTTGGCCAAGGTTTACAAGACACATTAAGAATACAGTTTAATTTCATAATACTTGGTTGGATTGTGGTTATACAGACAACGCCTTTGCATATATTGTATTAGGACAAGTGAAACCTTATTCTGTATATAAGGCACCTTGAAATCTTTACCTTAACCTAGTCTAAATTTAAAACGAGGGACTTTTTTTTCTATAAATTTTATTACCCTCCTTCACGACTGTTTGTAGTTTATTGTGGTCTTGCACAGAGCAGGAGACATATCACCAGAATGCAACCAAAAAGAATGCTTTCTATCATGATAAGGGGCATGATTTTCCTACCCCGCTCTGCTGGTTGAGTAGCGTAGTGGGGCGGGGAATGTCAGCAGGAGGCCAATGATGGGAATTGTGCCCAGCATCCGGGCTCACTTAGGTTTCTGACCTCGCCGGTGGAGATCTATACCAATGGGGATCACAGGTGGT
Organism: Mustelus asterias; assembly: GCF_964213995.1. Lineage (NCBI taxonomy): Eukaryota > Metazoa > Chordata > Chondrichthyes > Carcharhiniformes > Triakidae > Mustelus > Mustelus asterias. Next base: position 17,383 of record NW_027591866.1, on the reverse strand, counting down.
CCCTTGCAATGGGGACCCGACGTGGTGGCCTCTCCGGTGGGACCTAAGGCCATTGAGACCCCCTGGGAGGTCAGGGACAGGGGATAGTGCCCCATCTGGCACCCAAGCAATGCCAGCTTGGTACGCTGGCAATGCCCACTGGGCACTCTGGCAATGCCAGCCTGGCAGTACCCACTGGGCACTGGAGAGTGCCAAGGGGGAGGTGCCTGAGTGAGGGGGCTTCATGGGGGGCGGGGGGGGGGGTAGATGGGGGTGGAGCCAGACTGGGGGAGTGGTTGATAGGACGGGAGGGAAGGGGGAACTCTGCATTGGACTGATGTGGGGCTGGGGATCGGGGGTGGCCAGCAGCGGCCAGGGCTGGCAATCGGAGGTTAGGGCTGACCATCAGAAGGGGAGCGGGCAGGTCAATCGATCTTCCAATATACTGAGAGTTTGGCACATGCCCAATGGCCCTCTGAGTCTCTCCAGCGGGAATAGGCTCTCTGCCCACTGGCGTCATTCTCCTGCTGGCCTCTGTATTGCAGTAAACCATAAATTTTCAAAAGTCAGCTCACCCAAAAAAACTCCCGTTTTCCTGCCTATTGGGCACTTAGATTTATATTTAGTTTATTTATAAATAGTTTATTTATTGGTGTCACAAATAGGCTTACATTAACACTGCAATGAAATTACTGTGAAAATCCCCCAGTCGCCACACTCCTGTTCAGGTACACTGAGGGAGAATTTAGCAGGGCCAATGCAAAGGTTGAGCAGTTAGGCCTTATTCATTCAACTTTATAAGACTGAGAGGTTATCCAATTGTAACATATAAGATTCCGAGGGGATGAGATAGAGTAGATGTTGAGAGTATATTTCCACTTGAGGAGAAGACTAGAACTGAGGAGCTCAGTTTAAAAATAAGTATCTAGCAACTCAAAACTGGGCCACCATGAGCCACTGTAGCCTATCAGCAGCAGCAGAATTGTACTCAGCTATAACTTGTAACCTCATGGCCCAGCATATCCCCCACTCAATCCTGGTTCAATGAAGAGTGCAGGAGGGCATGCCAGGAGGAACACCTAAAAATGAGGTGTCAACCTGATGAAGCTATGATACAGGCCAAATACAGCAAGTAATAGAGCTAAGCAATTCCACAATCAGTGGATCAGATCTAAGTTCCGCAGTTCTACCACATCCAGTTGTGAGTGACGGTGAACAATTAAACATGACGTTCCACAAATATTCCCATCCTCAATGATGGAGGAGTCCAGCATATCAGTGCAAAAGATAAGGCTTAAACATTGCAACAAGCTTCAGTCAGAAGTGTCAAGTGGATTATCCATCTCGGCTTCTCAGAGGGCCCCAGCATCACAGATTCATTCTACGTGGTATCAAGAAATGGCTGAAGACACTAGATACTGCAAAGGCTTGTGCTCCAGAACTCCTAGCCAAGTGTCCAGTACAGCTCCAACACCAACATACACCCAGAAATGTTGAAAGTTTGTCCTGTATACAAAAAAACAGGGCAAATCCAACTGGCCAATTACCGCCCTATCAGTTTGCTCTTGATTATCAGTATGGTGATGGAAGGGGTCATACAGAGTGCTATTAAGTGGCACTTGCTCAGCAATAACCTGATCATGGACTCTCAATTTGGATTCTATCAGGGCCACTCAGCTGAGTCAGTTGACCTCATTGCATCCTTGGTTCAGGTATGGCAGCCAAGAGCCCTAGCCCTGGAGTCAATGGAAAAGAAGGAAAAGCTCTTTGTTGGTTGGAGTCTTACCTAGAAGGAAGATGATTGTGGTTGTTGGAGATCAATCATCTCAATTCCAAGACTTCTCTGCAGGAGTCCTTCTGGGTATTATCCTAGGACCAACTGTTGTCAGCTGATTCCTTAATGACTTTCCTTTCATCATAAAGTCAGAAGTGGGATGTCCGCTGATGATTGCACAATGTTCAGCAACTTTTGTGACTCCTTAGATACTGAAACAGTCCTTATTAAAATGCAACAAAAGATGGACTATATCTAAGCAATCTCCAACAAGAATTTAACCATCACCCCTTGATAGCCAATGGCATTATCATTATCCTGGGCCAGGATCTTTCAATCACGTTTGCCCTCAGGCCAGAAATCCTCCTGAGGTCAACGGACCTTTGCATGGTCCGCCCCCGCCCGCTACAATTCTCGTGGGGGAGCCGGGATGGGAAAATTCCACCCTGGGAGTTACTATTGACCAGAAACTGAACTGGTCTACCCACACAAATACTATGGCTAGAAGAGCAAGTTAGAGACCTGGAATCCTGCAGCAAAGATCCTGCAACTCACTTCACAAACTCTGTCCAACATCTACAAGGCACAAGTCAGGAGTGTGATGAAATACTCCCCACTTGCCTGGATGGTGCAGCTCCAACAACACTCAAGCAGCTTGACACCATCCAGTACAAAGCAGCCCATGTGATTAGCTCCCAATCCACAAACATCCACTTCCTCCACCACCGATGCAGAGTAGCAGCAATGTGTAGCATCTACAAGATGCACTGCAGCAACTCACCAAGCCTCCTTAGACAGCACCTTCCAACCCCACAAACACGATCATCTAGAAGGACAACAGCAGCAGATACCTGGGAACATCAGCAGGTTCTGAAAATATAGTCACAGTGTGGGCATGGGCTGATTTTAGTCACAAGTAGAAATTATTCACCATTGTTAGCACCATTAATTGCACTAAAGGCCATGTTGTATACCCTTAAAGTGCCAACCACCTCTCATTTCATTGAAGCAAGCTGAACCAACTCCCCCATAATGCCAGTGCATCCTTCATCTGCTCTGAGCGGATGGCAGCTCAATGGATTCTCCACACCCCCCCCCTTGCACTGTGAAGACACAGTCATGCTGATAGAACACTGGGTGACCTCCCAGTTGATGTGGTGCCAAATCCTGCATCACCTGGCACAAGTGGTCCACCATCCCTTGGGACAGATGCAGTCATCTCCAACTTTGGATCTCTGACATCTGGAGGAATGATGCTCTAGAGCACTGGTCCTGTTCACGTGCAGTCATATGTTATCATCGTTGCTGCTGGTCTACTGCTTGCAATAGCACAGCCATCTCAACAGGTGACTGAAATAGCCCCTCAGAAACTGCTGTGCCTTCACCAGATCCCCTTGATTTACAAACTTATCTCCACACCTAATAGTGCTTGAGGTACAAAGTCAGAATCTGGAGTGACAGTAGCCCTGACGCTCCTCATCATATACACAGGCGAGACTCCTTGATTGCGCAGGCAATCATTACCTCAATCAAGGAGCTCATACTCATGGGCTTCATTGAGGTCATTACAGCTCCATCAGATTCTCAATCCAAATACTGAAAGGAAGGAAACAGAACCGTGAGCATTGAGGAGTCCTGACAATGCCCTGACCCAGAGCCCTTTCAACACATGCAACATCCACCCATGCACATTCCCCTCTGTCAGCACCTTTCCAATGAGCTTCACTCCCTTCTCTTTCACACAATGGCAAGTTCCCCAAACTAGCCCCTCTCAAATCCACTTGACAGATGGGCAGATACATTAGAAAGCCTTAGTAGCCTGCCGACCCCCGCAAAGGGTAAGGGCTGAATGCATTGACTTGGCCTGTGTGCTGACTATCCTGGTGGTATGATATGCTGCCATCAAAATGGTCATTTCAGGGATGACCAATTACCTTTTCCTGTTGCACTGGGAGCAAAGTTCGTAAAACTTCCCTCTGCTACATCTCCCAAAGGGTGACAGAGCGCCAATCAGTGGCAGATTCATGCATTACAATACTAACTTAATGGACACATCTCCTGCTTTGTCATCTTTATTTGTTTTATTTGGAGTCACAGAGGTTGACAGCATGGAAATATTTACTCTGCTCGTCCTCCTGACACTAATGGACAATTTAGCATGGCCAATCCACCTATCTCGCACATCTTTTGGACTGTGGGAGGCAACTGGAGCACCATGAAGAAACCCACGCAGACACGAGGAGAACGTGCAAACTCCACACAGGCAGTGACCCAAGCTGGCAATCGAACCCGGGTCACTAGCGCTGTGAGGCAGGAGTGCTAACCACTGTGCACTGTTCACCAGGATGTTGCCTGGAATGGAGCATTTGAGCTACAAGGAGACACTGGGATAGGCCTGGATTGTTTTCTCCAGAGCAGAGAAGGCTGGGATGGGGTGGGGGGGGGGAACATGATTGAGGTGTGTAAGATGATGAGGGGTATGGACAGGCTGAGTGAAGAAGGGAAAGGGTTAATTTTTTTTTGTACTCAATGTATTTTGTGCCTAAAAGGTTGAACTTTGTATCTGGAATGTATCATAAACATATTGTTTACTTGTGGCTAGTCATCCCTTTGTTTATATTGCTCCTGGTAGTAGCATAAGCCATTTGTTCATGTCTTTCATCTTTTACTTTAGTTTCAGCCATTTGTTCATGGTTCCCACGCTTGTTTATATCATTCTGATAAAACAGACAGTTGAATATAGATTTTAGTCTTTCTTTCCCGTGGGCTTGTCTATGATTTAAACAGAGGAAGCAGCGACCAAATGGTAGAGTGCGAGAATGGCCGTTTGAAGGAGGACTCCCACTGGGACAACTGCACTCAGTCACTCAGTCACCTCAAAGGAAAAGCTGCGGGAAGAGCAGGGGACCAGAGGTGACACCTTGACTGCAATGATCAGGAGAATTGTGCTTTATGACCCAAGGATACCAGATGGTTTCTAACCATGATCCAAAGACTATCAGAAGCTGTTAAAGGAACTATAATTTACGATCAAGGATTGTTAACTGGACTTTGCTTCATGACTTGTATTGGGAACCCTGATGTATAAATATCCATGCTTCTTGTGTTCAGTGAGAACTTTGGCTTCCGCTTTCAAGGGGTCAAGTTCTCCCATAAGCTTATGAGAATAAAGCATGAGTGTATTTTGACTCATACCAGCCTATAGAGGTATATTTTCCGACTTCACTGAGCAAAGAGCAGCTGTTCCCCTTGGTTGAGGGATCAATCACAAGGGGGCATAATTTTAGGGTGAGGGGCAGGAGATTAAGAGGGGATTTGAGAAAAACCTTTTCACTCAGAGGGTGGTGGGATTCTGGAATGCACTGCCTGGGAGGGTAATGGAGGTCGGAAACGTTGCAACCATTAAAAAATATTTGGATAAGCACTTGAAATATCATAATATCTAACGATACAGGACAAGTGCAGGAAAATGGGATTAACGCACCTTTCATGGTAGGTATTGTTGGTGCTGACTCAATGTACCAAAGGGCCTTTTCTGCACTGTACAACACTGTGACTCTCGGGACAATCAGTAATTGTCAGGTTCAGATCCCTTGTTCATCAGTTACCACTCTGTTGATTCTTCTATATCTTCTTCTACATGAAGGCTCAAATGGCCTTCAACAAAGGAAATTGTGTTTGACGAACTGATTAGAGTTCTTTGAAGATGTAATAAGCACTGTCGATGAAGGGGAACCAGTAGATGAGGTGGACATGGATTTCCAAAAGGAATTCAATAAGCTGCCACATCAAAGGCTACTACAAAATAAGAGCTCATGATGTAGGGATAACATATTAGCATAGATAACAAACTGGTTAACAGGGGAATCAGAGAGGAGGGGTAATTGTTATTTTTGGGTTGGTAAGCTATAGTTAGTAGAGTGCCTCGAGGATCATTGCTGGGCTTACATATTTACGAGCTAGATAAATGACGTGGATGATGGTGGAGAAATTTGCTGATCATAGCAAGGTAAGTGAGTAAGTTGCCGAGGGGATGAAGAATCAAAAAGAGGACATAGATAGGTTTAAGTGAGTGGAAAAAAATTGGCAGACGAAGCATAATGTGGGAAAATATGAACTTGTCCACTTTGGCAGGAGGAATAGTAAAACAGAAAATTATTTAAATGGAAAGAGATTGCAGATCTCGGTGGCACAGAGAGGTCTGGGTGTCCTGGTCCATGAATCACAGAAAGTTGGTGTGCAAGTACCACAAGTGATTAGGGTGGCAAATGGAATGTTGGTGTTTATTGCAAGAGGAATGGAATTTAAAGTAGGGATAGAACCATAGAAAATTACAGCTCAGAAACAGGCCTTTTGGCCCTTCTTGTCTGTGCCGAACCATTTTATGCCTAGTCCCACTGACCTGCACTTGGACCATATCCCTCCACACCCCTCTCATCCATGAACCCGTCCAAGTTTTTCTTAAATGTTAAAAGTGACCCCACATTTACCACTTTATCCAGCAGCTCATTCCACACTCCCACCACTCTCTGCGTGAAGAAGCCCCCCCTAATATTCCCTTTAAACTTTTCTCCTTTCACCCTTAACCCATGCCCTCTGGTTTTTTTCTCCCCTAGCCTCAGTGGAAAAAGCCTGCTTGCATTCATTCTATCTATACTCATCAAAATCTTATACACCTCTATCAAATCTTCCCTCAATCTTCTACACTCCAGGGAATAAAGTCCCAACCTATTCAATCTCTCTCTGTGACTCAGCTTCTCAAGTCCCGGCAACATCCTTGTGAACCTTCTCTGCACTCTTTCAACCTTATTTACATCCTTCCTGTAACTAGGTGACCAAAACTGTACACAATACTCTAAATTCGGCCTCACAAATGCCTTATATAACCGTACCATAACACTCCAACTTTTATACTCGATACTCCGATTTATAAAGGCCAATGTACCAAAGGCACTCTTTACGACCCTATCCACCTGTGATGTCAATTTTAGGGAATTATGGACCTGTATTCCCAGATCCCTCTGTTCAACTGCACACTTCAGAGTTTTACCATTTACCCTGTACGTTCTACTTTGGTTTGTCCTTCCAAAGTGCAATATCTCACACTTGTCTGCGTTAAATTCCATTTGCCATTTTTCAGCCCATTTTTCTAGTTGGTACAAATCCCTCTGCAAGCTTTGAAAACCTTCCTCACTGTCCACTACACCTCCAATCTTTGTATCATCAGCAAACTTGCTGATCCAATTTACCACATTATCATCCAGATCATTGATATAGATGACAAACAACATTGGACCCAACACCGATCCCTGCGGCACACCACTAGTCACAGGCCTCCACTCAGAGAAGCAATCCTCCACAACCACTCTCTGGCTTCTTCCATTGAAAGAAGTTTAACAACAGCAGGTTAAAGTCCAACAGGTTTATTTGGTAGCAAAAGCCACACATTTGCTACCAAATAAACCTGTTGGACATTAACCTGGTGTTGTTAAACTTCTTACTGTGTTTACCCCAGTCCAACGCCGGCATCTCCACATCATTCTTCCATTGAGCCAGTGTCTAATCCAATTTACTACCTCCCCATGTATATCCAGCGACTGAACCTTCCTAACTAACCTCCCATGAGGGACCTTGTCAAAGGCCTTGCTGAAATCCAGGTAGACAACATCCACCGCCTTCCCTTCATCCACTTTCCTGGTAACCTCCTTGAAAAACTCTAATAGATTGGTCAAACATGACCGACCACGCACAAAGCCATGTTGACTCTCCCTAATAAGTCCCTTTCTATCCAAATATTTGTCGATCCTATCCCTTATCACACCTTCCAATAACTTGCCCACCACCGACGTCAAACGTACTGGCCTATAATTTCCCGGATTTCTTTTGGAACCTTTTTAAACAATGGAACAACATGAGCCACCCTCCAATCGTCCGGCACCTCCCCCGTGAATACTGACATTTTAAATATGTCTGCCAGGGCCCCTGCAAGTTCAACACTAGTTTCCCTCAAGGTCCGTGGGAATACCCTGTCCGGTCCTGGGGATTTATCCACTCTGATTTGCCTCAAGACAGCAAGCACCTCCTCCCCTTTAATCTGTAAATGTTCCATGACCTCCCTACCTGTTTGCCCTATTTCCGTAAACGCAATGCCCGTTTCCTCAGTAAATACAGATGCAAAAAAAAACATTTAGTATTTCTCCCATCTCTTTTGGTTCCATACACAGTCTACCACTCTGGTCTTTAAGAGGACCAATTTTATCCCTCATTATCCTTTTGCTCCTAACATACCTATAGAAGCTCTTTGGATTTTCCTTCACTCTGTCTGCCAAAGCAACCTCATGTCTTCTTTTAGCCCTCCTGATTTCCCTCTTAAGTAGCTTCTTGCACTTTTTATATGGCATCAAGATAGATAAGTCGCCGGGTCCAGATGGGATGTACTCCAGGTTACTGTGGGAGGCGAGGGAAGAGATTGCAGAGCCTCTGGCGATGATCTTTGCATCGTCGATGGAGACGGGGGAGGTGCCGGAGGATTGGAGGATTACGGATGTGGTTCCTATTTTCAAGAAGGGGAATAGGGATAGCCCAGGAAATTATCGACCGGTGAGTCTAACCTCAGTGGTTGGTAAGCTGATGGAGAAGATCCTGAGGGACAGGATATATGAGCATTTAGAGAGGTTTAGTATGCTCAAGAATACTCAGCATGGCTTTGTCAAGGGCAGATCGTGCCTTACGAGCCTGGTGGAGTTCTTCGAAAATGTAACGAACCACGTTGACGAAGGGAAGGCGGTAGATGTGGTTTATATGGATTTTAGCAAGGCGTTCGATAAGGTCCCCCATGCGAGGCTTCTAGAAAAAGTGAGAGGGCATGTGATCCAAGGGGCTGCTGCCCTGTGGATCCAGAACTGGCTTGCCCAAAGGAGGCAGAGAGTGGGTATCGCTGGGTCTTTTTCTAAATGGAGGTCGGTCACCAGTGGTGTGCCCCAGGGATCTGTTCTGGGACCCTTTCTGTTTGTCATTTTCATAAATGACCTGGATGAGGAAGTGGAGGGATGGGTTGGTAAGTTTGCCGACGACACGAAGGTTGGTGGGGTTGTGGATAGTCTGGAGGGATGTCAGAAGTTACAGAGGGACATAGATAGGATGCAAGACTGGGCGGAGAAGTGGCAGATGGACTTCAACCCACATAAATGCGTAGTGGTCCATTTTGGCAGGTCAAATGGGATGAAGGAGTACAATATTAAGGGAAAGACTCTTAGTATGGTAGAGGATCAGAAGGACCTTGGGGTCCGGGTCCATAGGACTCTAAAATTGGCCCCGCAGGTGGAGAGGTGGTTAAGAAGGCGTATGGTGTGCTGGCCTTTATCAATCGAGGGATTGAGTTTAGGAGTCCGGGGATAATGATGCAGCTATATAAGACCCTCGTCAGACCCCACTTGGAGTACTGTGCTCAGTTCTGGTCGCCTCATTACAGGAAGGATGTGGAAAAGACTGAAAGGGTGCAGAGGCGATTTACAAGGATGTTGCCTGGATTAAGTGGCATGCCTTATGAGGATAGGCTGAGGGACCTCGGTCTTTTCTCCTTGGAGAGACGTAGGATGAGAGGAGACTGAATAGAGGTGTATAAGATGTTGAGAGGCATAGATCGGGTGGACTCTCAGAGGCTTTTTCCCAGGGTGGAAATGGCTGCTACGAGAGGACACAGGTTTAAGGTGCTGGGGGGTAGGTACAGGGGAAATGTTAGGGGGAAGTTTTTCACACAGAGGGTGGTGGGCGAGTGGAATCGGCTGCCGTCAGTGGTGGTGGAGGCAAACTCAATAGGGTCTTTTAAGAGACATTTTAAGAGATATTTTACTGTATCTGTACAGGGAGTTTGAGGGACCACATCTGATGTGTTGAATACAGTTTTGGGCGCCTGATTTAAAAAATAATGCACTTGCGTTGAAAGCAGTTCAGAGAAGGTTCACGCAACACTTTCCTGGGATTAAACACTTATTTTGCGAAGAAAGGTTTGGCCTTTACATGTTGGAGTTTAGAAGAATGAGAAGTAATCTTATTGAAACATGTAAGATCCTGAGAGTGGATACTGGGAAGATGTTTCCTCCTGTGGGGTGTCTCGAACTAGGGGGCACAGTTAAAAATAAGGGCCTGCTCTTTAAAGATAGAGATGAGGAGGAATTATTTCTGTCAGAGGAATTCTCCAGAAAGCAGCGAATTCTGGGTCATTGAATTTTTACAAGACTGCATTCGATAGATGTTGATCATGAAGAGGCGGTACAGTGGTACAGTGCTTAGCACTGCTGCCTCCCAGCGCCAGGGACCTGAGTTCAATTCCTGGCTTGGGTCACTGTTTGTGCGGAGTATGCACATTCTCCCCGTGTCTGCGTGGGTTTCTTCTGGGTGCTCCAGTTTCCTCCCACAGTCCAAGGATGTGCGGGTTAGATAGATTGGCCACGCTAAATTGACCCTTATTGTCAGGGGACTAGCTGGAGTAAATACATGGGGTTATGGGGATCGGGTCTAGGTGGGATTGTGGTTGATGCAGACTCGATGGGCTGAATGGCCTCCTTCTGCTTCTGGAGGATTGTATGACTCTATGAAGGGAGACAAGGACTGTGGCGGGATTGGGGATAGGGGTGGGAATCACATGCAGGAAAATGGAGTTGAGACCACAATTTGGTCAGCCATGATCTTATTGCATGTCAGAGCAGGCTCAAAGGGGTGAATGGCTTACCCCTGCTCGATGTCCTCTGTTCCTATTGATGATTTGGTCATTTTCAATGCAATGCATAAGATTTGCTTATCCAAAATATACGTATTGATGCCTTTTTAATTATCATTGCCATTCTCCACAGATATTGATCCAGTTCTTTTGAATTGTAATCCTGAATGAACTACTATCTCTGGAATTTATCCACTATCCTATGATAAAACTATGGAAAAGGTTTGGAATTGTATTAAATGATTTCATCAATGTTAAAAACTTTCCACTGATTTGTGCTGAATCCTCTGACCCACATTTCCCCGTTTACTCTGTTGGTTTTAAAGTTTATTTATTAGTCACAAGTAAGGCTTACATTAACACTGCAATGAAGTTACTGTGAAATTCCCCTAGTCACCACAGTCTGGCACCTGTTCGGGTCAATGCACCTAACCAGCATGTTGTAATGGAAAATTTTAACATAAAGAATAAAGCAGACCACAGGTCAGGATGGCCAAGCTTGGGCTAGTTCAATAAGGAGGAACTAAAATGATTAAAACTCAAGGTTGAGCAGCTGTACAAGGGGGCGGTTGAGAAACTGCAGAAGCGAGGAGACTGATTAGAACTGGCTGAATGAGAAAGATAAGGAAAATACAGCAAAGGAAGAAAAACAACTCCCTAATACAGAATGAAAAAGTATTGATATTGTATTAGCTCATTACTGCCTGTGTGTCTGTGTAGCAGGCTAGTAGAATAGGTATAAAGACTGTACTCGGGCGCGCCTTCCTCCACACTCTCTGAAGTGGCTGGAGGAACGCGACCTCTGCAGAGTAAAATAAACGTTGTTCCTATCCATGACTGACTGTCTCTGAATCCTATTTTTCCACCACAATGTCTTTCGAGCTGTGGGAGGAAACCAGGGCACCCGGAGGAAACCCACGCAGACACGGGGAGAACGTGCGGGCTCCACACAGACAGTGACCCAAGCTGGGAATTGAACCCGGGTCCCTGGCGCTGTGAGGCAGCAGTGCTAACCACTGTGCCACCATGCCGCCCCTGTTGTGCTTTCTCTGGTAGTTTACTTTTTACTGATCCTGCCTTTAACTCTGGTCACCATTCCCATGACTTTAGAGATCACAGGAAAAACTGGCACAACTGATTGAATCCTCAACATTACAGCAGAGGAGAAGGCTACAGGAACTGGTTCTTTATCTGAAACGAACTACTCTGATTCCTGTGGTATCAGAGAGCCCGGCCCACATTACACTGTGGGAATATTGGTGCATCAGTTGTTAGGCCATGGGTTGAATATTGGTGAGACTGTAAATCAATGCATCTCTGCGTAGTGTGTCACATGATTGTGCATCAGAAGTATTTGGGAGATATTCCCTCTCCTCCATTCTGGACTGCAAGCAAGCAACACCTCTACAATAAAGTTCTGATTACTGGCTCAGAAACTCTGTGTGGCTACCTGCACATTCTTTTATCTGATGTTCTAATGGGCTAACTTCATTATACATTATATGACTACATCCTGAGACATTGAATATGATTATAGATCCCACATTCCCACACTAATTCCTCAATCCCTCTCACCACATCCCTGACTTCTCACCAGAAACATATCTGACTCTCTCTTGAGCCAGTTTACAATGTCCCCTCCCTTTCTTCCCCATAATATTCCTCAATTTAATTATTCTTTCGTTGAAAACATTTCTTCTAATCTTTAATTTAGGATAATGGTATTTGAATTTTTGCTGTAATGAAATCTTAGCCTGGTTTCCACTCATACTCTGTAATTTCCAATGAATTGAAGATTGTCCAACTAGACATCATTGAAAAGGATCTTACAGAGACTGAATGTTTGTGTTATACGTTTTGTTCAAATCTTCCTTCACTTCGTCCCACTCAATGTCCCAGGTAGTGTCAATCTTTGCAGGTTTTGCTCCATATCTATCAGCAAAATCCTTATTGAAAGTGTGGGAAACCTTTTTCCAATAGGATGTTGCCTCTGTAGTTTGATCCCGTTGAATAATCCAGGATTTGTAGTAATCATTGACTGTTTGGTAATCTTTGTAGTTTACCCACTCATTATTTGTGTCTTTATTTCTGAATTTTGCATTGCTCGCTACTGAAGCTGTACAAATATCCATTATAAGAAACTTACTTTCTTTCCATCGACAACTGTTGAGTCCCTGTGGTCTGTGCTGTTTACTGAAATGCAACTTGTGCTCAATGGTCTCTGATTCACAAAAAACACCACAGAAAGGACATTTCAGTGTGCAGCTGAATAACCCTTTAAATAGTTCCTCATTTGGTTTTACAGATAATGTTTCAATCTTCTCTTCAACATCCCAGGTTGTTATCTCATTGAGGAGAATCTTCTCGACCTCTGCAATGAATGATAGAACTGCTTCTGCAAATCTGTTAGCATTGCTGTCAGTCTGGAATAGAACGAGTTTCATCTCATCTTTGGACATTGTGATTCTTGTCTTTAACTGGTCAACAAACAAATCAAGGAAACGCTGAGCAGTTCCAGAAATATTTTGGGACACTGCATCCCGAACAACCTCTTTGGTATGATTAGTGATCTCTGTGAGAATTTCATTCGCGAGATGTGTAAACCTCATCTTTATGTTACCTCGTTCTTTGCAATGTGCAATAACCCGATCGTGGAGCCAGTTCTTTGCAAAATTCTCAAAGTTAGTGATATAGCTGTAATAATCTTCAAAGCTGCTCTTTTGTTTTAAATGCACCAGAAGTTCCACAATGAAGTTATTGCGAAGCTTGTACTTTCCCTCAGCATCTGTCTTTCTCATATTATCCACAATTTTCAGGCTGAGATTTTTCAGTATGGCATCTCTGACAGCTGGCATGAAACAAGACTTTGCAAATCGTTCTGCTTGTTTTTGATTCTGATCCTGTTCTTTGTAATTGTCCATGAAAAGTTCAAAGTATTGATCTTTTTTGCTTTCCAGTCTCTTCCGTGGATCGTGTTTGTTGATAAACCTGGTCTGCATGGCCCTGAACCTTGGTGCTGCACAACCACACATGTGAAGCTTAAACTCTGCCCTGAAAATCTCACTCATTTTAAACTTTGAATCTGAAATCTTGTTGATTTTTTCCTCCATATAGTTCAAAAATTCAATGCAATATTCATTATCATAATCCATGTCCAGTTTTGTAATTTTATCAATTTGCTGCCTACATTCAGTCTCGAGTGACGTTGATATTAGTCTCGCTCGTTCAAATTCTGATTGCTGGACAGATATTGCCCATCTCTTAACCTTGGTCATTATAAATACATCGATGTGTTTCTCGACAATCTGAAAGCTCTGGGTCCCGAGCTTAGAGAGGGATTCATTTTCCAGTTTTTCATTAATCACTCTCCCTTGTGTTTCTGTGTCCTTTCTCAGAAGATTTTCAATCTCCACTTCAATGTTTTTTTCTGTGCATTGCTGATAGTTCAGTTTGGAGAGTGTATCATGCCACGTGTGTTCAAATGCAGTTTTCAACTCCTCATCACCCAACTCCAGCTGAATTTCTTTGCAGTGTCGTAAAAGGTTCTTGACTTGTTTTTCAATTTGCTTAGTACATTCATTCCAAATAGCATCCACTTCCTGTAATCCCACGCATCTATTGAGAGTATCCTTACATTTCTGTATTGAATTGTCCTGAAGCTGGCTACACAATGTGGAAATGCTTAGTTTAAATTGCTCCTTATATTTCTCCATCAGCTGGACATTATCAGCCCCACTTTCAAAGTGCACTTTTAGTTTATTAAGAGTGTTGTGCTTTCTCCTGTCAATCTCTTTCCTGATCTCCAATTCCAGTGTTGGGAGCAGTTGCTTTAGATTACCTTTCTCATTGTTCATTCTGTTTTCAGCTTCAGTTGCCCATGAATATGCAAATTTGCGGAGTTCCCATTCCCAGTCTTTGTACTTCATGGAGAGCTGGTTATAAGCCTCAGCAACCAGACTATTCTGAAAACTGAAAATGAAATTCTCATTTTTCACCTGATCCCAAAGCCCAGTCATCCATTTGATGAAGTCTGGAATTGTTAAAGCTCTGTCAGATTGGCTACGTTTTGATAAACAGTGAAGTAGACACTTCTTCAGTTCAAAGACATGTTCACAGTACCCAGAATTGACTGCAGCCATGGGGGGAGTGCCGTGCCAGAGACCAGGGATGTACCAGTTGTTCTTATGAGGATCATAGTCCATCACATCAGAGAATTTTATTTGGTCTAACTTCTCCAGTTTCGCTGCAGCCTTTGTCATCTGATCCAATTGTTCCAGCAGTTTCTGACGACTCCTCAGATTCTGATCATGTGCACACACATCTCCAACATTCTGGTGGACAAACTGACAGATTGGCCCTTTTCCTGTTTGTTTCATATGAATTAAGGAATGGATGACAATCTGCAAAACATCTTTCAGCTCTGTGGGATTTTCCATTCCCATATTTACTAAAGTTAAATTGCTTAACCCAATTACAAATGTTGCCAGTTCAATATCGTGCTCGTAACTGTCTGTAAGAGTTGCGAGTTCTGGAGCTTTCAGCCCCTCAGTGTCAATTACCAGGACAAAATCACAGCCCAGATCTGTTGCCAGGCTCCCTGTGACTTTGATAAACTGCATGAAAGCTCCTCGTGTACATCTGCCACTACTCACAGCAAACTGCAAACCAAACATTGTATTTAGGAGCGTGGACTTCCCTGTACTTTGGACACCAATCACCGTGACCACAAACAGACGGGAAGCATTTCCCACCTTCTTCGTCAATTCATTCATTACCGCAGTGACCCATTGAACAGGAATATTGGAAACATCTCCATCAACAAGTTCCAACGGGAACCCATCCAGCAATAGTTCAGCCGCAACATACGGTAACCTCAAGATGTTCGGGTCTACCACTCCGTTTGCTTTGCCTGTTGTCACTGAAATCTCATAAACCTGGCCGAGTTCCCTCATGAAGTGCTCGAGTCCAAGGGAACTATCAGACATCTCCTGATTCAAGTCCTTCAGCTCACTCACCTTCTGCTTTGAATCTTTGCATAGCTTTTTATAACGATTACGTAACTTTGACATTAATTCTCTTGATTTATTGTCCAGATTCAACTTCAACCACTGTAGGAATAAAGCTCTCTCTTCTCCACAAGTTGATGTTAGGACTTTAATGAATTCCCTCAGCTCCTCCGACAGACACTGCTTGCGCTGAGCTTCTCGAATTATTTTCTTCTTTTTGTCCAATTCATATTTATATTCTTCCGTGCTCTTATCGCCACGGAGTTTCATGCGGGACCTCTCCTTCTCAGCTTGAGACCAATCTTGCCAAGGCTTCCCATGGAAGGGTAAAACTCTCCCTTTGTATTGATCAATGACTCCAGGGTTAAGTTCTCTCAATATACTGGAAGCCTGTTGTTTGCCTCGTTGTATTTTAGGGTCATGTTCATCGACCTCAATCCCACTATTCCTCGCAATCGTAGCCATTTGCTCCAGGTTCCAGAAGCTCTGCTCTTCTTTATGAGTTGGAATCATTTGTTTTATTCTGGAACAAATATTTTCCACAAGTTTTGCATCATTCATATTTATCCGAACAATGCATTGTTGAGGTTTTAGCTTTAGATCTTGGAATAGTTCCTTTGTCTGTCCTGGGGTTATTTTTTGCTGATTGCTATTGGAGTTAATTATGAGAAAGAATGTTGCTGGTGACTGTGTGAGAGAAGCGAGGAACTTTCTTTCCGTCTCACCAATTACATCAATGAAAATAAAGAGAGCAGCAGAGACTTCAGCAAGAAAGTGAGTGTTGCTGTGGTATATTTCAGCACTGCCTCGGAGGTTAATGAATGCAACAGCCTCAGGGAATATGTCCAGGTTTCTTTTCCCAGAAGGAAGATACCAGCAGACCTCGGCTAGTCCATCTGATATTCTACGGGGAACATTCCCACATTCCATCTCGGAGTGCAGGAAGATATTTTGCTGCAGCTGTGTCTGGCTCAAGGTGAGGTTGAGAATTTTGGACTTGGAGATAGTGCACCTTCCAAGTCTGATGAAGGAAATGGTTGGCATGACTGCAGTTACAATGGGCTCCTGCCGGAAGCTATTGCTGCTTATCAAGGATTTTGGGCACCATTTTTTGATAATAGACCGCATGGCCCAGAGGAGGAGAGTGGCACCAGATCCATCCCTCTCCTTTGCTGCACTATTCCAATCTGGCTGCAGAAAAGGTAATGCAAACTGGCACAGGGACATCTTCAACATCAGCTCCTGTTGCAGCAAGTCATCTGCACAGAGGAAAACTGCAGCAGTGATATCAAGAGGATTAATCCCCAAAATCTCAGTTTGCCTTTCTTCAAAGAAACCACTGAAATCTCCCTCAGTTTCAGTCTGACCTTCTGATTGCTGAGCAAGTGGCCATTCAGGATTCCTCGCCATTGAGTTGGCAGAAAGGATTCTTTGGAGAAAATGCCAAGGGACATCTTTCAGCTGAGTTGGCTGATTATCCTTCAGTTTATCCCTGCAAATCTCCCTCATGAAATTTAGTGACAATTTGTGAGGATAATAATCTTGTAATCCCAAGTCATTAACAAGTTGGGGTGGCCTATCATTATGAGATATGTGTGATTGCTCAGTCCTATCTCTGGAATAATCTGTGTGTTTGATGATCGTGTTCTCCTCTTGATTGAGGGATTTGAATCTCACCAATGGTCCTCTGTCTTCAGATGGTGCTTTTCCTTCCTGTGAATCTTTGCCCGCTGATAAATTCTGTAATGTTACTTTTAGAAGCTCCATGTCTGATAAAAAGGTTCCACTTGGGGTCATCACTGCCTCACGGACTTGTGGAGTCAGCTCCTGGTTAATTTCTGCACACATTGTCTGCAATACTGTTCTGGGATCTTGATTTTGTGTCTCAGTGACTCTGGCAGTCAG